>NC_084577.2:6042586-6347586 GCF_033978685.3 Nerophis lumbriciformis
TGAATTTACGTGTCTCTGTGGTCCGCTGTATTAACAAAATCCGGTTGGTATCGAAAAAAGAACTGGTTTCGGAACCTATCTCTAGGTGTCATGGTTGGTTCTCTTACATTGCAGTTACCCCATTTTCCAGACTATAAGGTGATAAGTGTTTCCCAAGTTTGAATCCTGCGGCTTATAGGTGTGGCTACTATGGATTTTTTTATTTTTTTTGCTAACGGCTAAATTATGGATTGGATTAAGCAAAGAAATCAAACAATGTACTAAATAATACAATGTACCACTGCTTAATTCCTCTTCGGGGTTATGGACGGCTAGTAGTGCTTTATAGCAGCAGGCCGGCCTCCAGAGCCCCAACCCCCCTCCTCTGTTGTGAGTTGTTGTGATTATATGTAACATGTTTATGTGTACTATGCTAAATGAGTTTTTTTCCCTTGGACTCAGTCTGGACCCCCTCCCGAGGGTCCAGCCTTAGACTGATATTTTTTTACTCTTCCCCCCTTTCCCAATATCACCTTTTTCCCACCTTTTTTAAGGAGCGCCGTAAATGGCTGATCCGTTGGCGGTCCCGTCTTGTCTCCCTGTATCATATGTCTGCTCTCAGTGGGACTGTGCCGAAAATGACATTTCAGTTCTTATGTGTCTTGTACATGTTACAGAATGGACAATAATAAAGCATCTTGAATCTTGAATCTTGAAAATGATCCTATTCAAGAAACGGTTTAAACTCAAAATGTTTACGAGGAAAAATCCTGACATGCATCCCGAACCTTATTAAAAAAGGAGAAAATCTTATTTACCGTAATCTCATAAAGGATGAACTAAGACATTAATGACTTTCTTGTTTTGTTTGATCAGTCGTTATACTGCCATGTTACAGGTTCCGTTTGGAAACAATTATGGTATGTAAATAAACATTAACATTTGTCTTTGTAAATAACTAAATTCACAACGTATCGGTATATATCTGCGGCTTATAGTACTGTGCATTTAATATATGGGAAAAAAATTAAATAGTCGGGTAAATACAGTAATTATTATTACTTATTGCAATGGCAATCAACATGGAAACGACTACTTAAGTGAGTCAGGTCTGTATTGAATATTAACAAAAAATGCTGCAGTGTAAAAAAGACAAAGGCAGCTTTCCTGTGCTCTGATATCATGTCTTAAGGCTAGACAGTCTTTTGTGCAGCATATACAGTAAGTGCCAGAAGTCACAAACACAACTAGTTCATAAACAACATCTGCATAACCAGGTTGAGTACAGTACCAAGACAGCCTGTTTGCCTCCCACTAGGTTTGAAAAGTGTCTGTTGTTAGCAGCATTTTTCTTTCTCCATCTGTCTTCACCTTATTCGGTACCTGCACCTACTTATGTGCCTGCGGTGTGCCATGGGAATCATTTGTAATTCATGCTGCGGGGATAATGGAAAGTAGGGTACAAATGTGCTGGAATGCATCGAGGCATGTTATTTACTTCGACCAAGAGCATCTCACCTAAGGCAAAAGGATGTCTCTTTGTAGCTTTGCATGGAATGAATCAAATAATTTGGTTGAAAAGGTGCAAAGACAAGAATTGACTTTCACTTTTCCGCTCTTATAGTCCACTTGCAATAGGACAAAGTCAGTCTTAATAGTTTTTCACAGAAAGGGTCCGACCGTTTTGCTTGGTGTTGGCAGAGGCCTGATTATGTGCCTGTGAAGAAAAGACCTTGCATGACCTTTTATGATGTAAGGATGATTCAAAGAAAGGCGAGGGATCAACCCATAATGACATGAAAAATATTGTCCATGAACAAAGGGCGCTAGGACCATTATCACCCAGAAATGTAATGGACTGGGATCGTGCAGTACCGTCAAAGCCCCTAAGGAGGGAAAGAGGTACATGCTAGAGATGCGCGGTTTGCGGACACAACCGCGGAGTCCGCGGATTATCCGCGGATCGGGCGGATGAAATTTAAAAAAATAAGATTTTATCCGCTCGCGGGTCGGGTCGGGCGGATTAATTAGATATTTTTTTTTTTTTTTTTTTTTTTGCGGGTGGCAGTTAAACCAATTGGGAAATATATATACATAGTTAAATGTTGTTACCCACATACGAAAAACAAGCAGGCACCTGCAGCATATGCCACAACAGAAGAAAAAAAAAGAAAAGAGATGGACACTTTTACGGAGCGGAGAAGGGACGCCTCGCCGGGGTCCGGGACCGAGGCCCCTTCCCCCGAGAGGGCCCCACCGGGAGCCGTAGCTGAGGCGATCCGCGAGAAGGGTCCGACGCACGTCCAGGCTCACTACCGCGCCCACCGCACCGACACCCCGCCTCGTCCGCTTTCGCCGCGGCCGGCGTCACGCGCAGCAGGTAAGCAGCTTACCTGCCCGCCACCCCCGTGGCCGGGGGCTCGTAACAGGGGTCCAAGGGCCGCAGGCCCCGGTAGGTCCAGGACAAAGTCCTGGTGGGGGGTTCCTTCGCCCCCCGACGCAAAATGATTATTAGCATTCAGACAGGTTAAAATGTTGCTAAAACCATCACTTTTCTATCAGTCACAGTGACTTTTCAAAACAAAAATATTACAGCAAAAATCATATGGGTTGATTGACATGTTTATTCTGTAAGCTAACTTCAATAGTTTGAAATTATTTTGACAGTTAATGCCAGTTATCCTGTCAACCTTTCACAAGACTTCAATTTGTTAATTGAAAGTATAAATAGTATAAACACTTTTAACAGTATGTCGTGCTGTGAAATACAGCCGACAGGATTGCGCATGCATGGTGCAGGAGAACAAAGGACTTCTTTAATTTAAGGTTTGTGATAAACCATCAAACTCATTCGTTAAAAGGACTCTATAGTAATATAAAGCGAATTTTTCTTGACATTATCATGCAAGAAAAGTTTATTTTTGGGACCGCGATCACCGCGTAATGATTTTTAAAGGTTGCATTACATTATTAACTGTCCCATGTGATCAGCCAGTGCGATTGGAAGTCCATGCTCAATTATTGCCTCCGTAAATAAAACTTCAGCACTTATCACATCCAAAGAATCTGTTTGGGCGACGAAAAACGTTGAAAGTTTTCCACTTGTATCGCTAGCAACGGCATTAGACTTGTGTTTTTTTGTCCCAACGTGGTCTTTTACATCGCTAATTCCTCCGTGTCCGATCGAAAAATCTTGTCTGCACAAGGTGCAATTCGCGTAGTTTTCACCCTTTTTTTTTTTTTTAATTAATATTAGATATATAACAACGGGCGGATTGCGGGCGGGTGCAGTCCTGATCAAACGTTACATCGGGTGGATGGCGGATGGTTGACGACTTTCTGACGCGGTTGCGGATGAAATAATTGCCTATCCGCGCATCTCTAGTACATGCACTGTAGTAGTTGATCAGATGTGACCAAAATTGAGCTCTTTGGCATCAACTTAACTTGGTTGAATTACAATGCAGCCTTAACGTGTATCCGTTACCTCCTTGCCCAGCGGCATTCCACTGCCCAGGGCGCAGGTCAGGCCGATGACTTTGGCCACAAACGTTTTGAAGGTGAGGTATTCCTTCAGCACTACTCCTCGCAAGATCGTTTTCATCTCTGGAATGCCCGAACCTGAAGCGACAAGAGCCGGTAAAAAACAAATTGTATTAGAGATGGGCGATAAGGCCTATAATCTTTATTGTGATATATATTGCAGCCTCCTGAGATAACGATGTACAAACCCCGTTTCCATATGAGTTGGGAAATTGTGTTAGATGTAAATATAAACGGAATACAATGATTTGCAAATCATTTTCAACCCATATTCAGTTGAATATGCTACATTTACATTACATATATTTGATGTTCAAACTGATAAACATTTTTTTTTTGTAAATAATCATTAACTTTAGAATTTGATGCCAGCAACACGTGACAAAGAAGTTGGGAAAGGTGGCAATAAATACTGATAAGGTTGAGGAATGCTCATCAAACACTTATTTGGAACATCCCACAGGTGAACAGGCAAATTGGGAACAGGTGGGTGCCATGATTGGGTATAAAAGTAGATTCCATGAAATGCTCAGTCATTCACAAACAAGGATGGGGCGAGGGTCACCACTTTGTCAACAAATGCGTGAGCAAATTGTTGAACAGTTTAAGAAAAAACATTTCTCAACCAGCTATTGCAAGGAATTTAGGGATTTCACCATCTACGGTCCGTAATATCATCAAAGGGTTCAGAGAATCTGGAGAAATCACTGCACGTAAGCAGCTAAGCCCGTGACCTTCAATCCCTCAGGCTGTACTGCATCAACAAGCGACATTAGTGTGTAAAGGATATGCCCTTTCCCAACTACTTTGGCACGTGTTGCAGCCATGAAATTCTAAGTTAATTATTGTTTGCAAAAAAAAAAAAAAGTTCATGAGTTTGAACATCAAATATCTTGTCTTTGTAGTGCATTCAACTGAATATGGGTTGAAAAGGATTTGCAAATCATTGTATTCCGTTTATATTTACATCTAACACAATTTCCCAACTCATATGGAAACGGGGTTTGTAAAAAATTTGGCCGACGGCAGAGATTTTAATGTTATCTTATGATAATGTATGTTGATGAAACATTTTAAGCTGTGTCACGCAAATTTGACGACAACTCATGAAGAAATATGTCCTCAATGCATTGTAGTATTCTTGCGAGCAAGATGTGTGGCGCCGTATGTAATGTTCTATATTTTCAATGCAACATTTCAAATGTCAACATTGTTTACTTGAGACATATTGCAATCATAGTGTTGTCTACAGTTGACAATTTTGACTGCCATCTACTGGTCACACTTATCATTACACCATGTACCAAATAAAATTGCTTCGAGGTGAGTAAGCTCAACCAAACTTATTTCTTACATTAGGCGCACCGGGTTATAAGGCGCACTGTTGAGTTTTGAGAAAAGAAAAGGATTTTAAGTGCGCCTTATAGTCCGGAAAGTATGGTACCGTATTTTCCGCACTATAAGGCGCACCTAAAAACCCCAAATTTTCTCAAAAGCTGACAGTGCGCCTTATAACCCGGTGCGCTTTATATATGGATAAATATTAAGATTAATTTTCATAAAGTTTAGGTCGCGCAACTACGGTAAACAGCCGCCATCTTTTTTCCCCGTAGAAGAAGCGCGCGGTGCATGCTGGGATATGTGACGTTTCATTTCCATTTGTGTGTTTATGTAAAGACCCCAAAATGGCTCCTATTAAGTGTGTTGTCTGTCTAATTATAAATAATGCAGACGAGGCGTGTTAACTGAGTTCTCAACGTTTACTCACAGCGTGCTAACTGCCAGCATACAACGCTTCTCAGGGCTACCGCGCATGCTCGTAACTATCGTTGCATGCTGGGTAGTGTAGTTGTTATATTTGCTAGCTCATAACAGCACATTGAGAGACACGCTTACGCGCTTAATTCAATACTCGCCGTCATTCCGGGTGGATTGACAAAAGACCTCCAGCCGCTAGATATTGGTGTCAACAGGGCATTCGAAGCTAGACTGCTAACTGCGTGGGAACAGTGGATGACGAAGAAGCGCGCGGTGCATGCTGGGATATGTGACGTTTCATTTCCATTTGTGTGTTTATGTAAAGACCCCAAAATGGCTCCTATTAAGTGTGTTGTCTGTCTAATTATAAATAATGCAGACGAGGCGTGTTAACTGAGTTCTCAACGTTTACTCACAGCGTGCTCATAACCACATTCTAACTGCCAGCATACAACGCTTCTCAGGGCTACCGCGCATGCTCGTAACTATCGTTGCATGCTGGGTAGTGTAGTTGTTATATTTGCTAGCTCATAACAGCACATTGAGAGACACGCTTACGCGCTTAATTCAATACTCGCCGTCATTCCGGGTGGATTGACAAAAGACCTCCAGCCGCTAGATATTGGTGTCAACAGGGCATTCGAAGCTAGACTGCTAACTGCGTGGGAACAATGGATGACAGAAGGCGAACACACCTTCACTAAGACGAGGAGGCAGCGCCAGACGACGCCAACATCTGCCAGTGGATCGTAAATTTGCCCAACTTTTCACTTCGGACACCGAAGACGAAGGATTTACGAATGAAGAATAACTTCAGAAAGTGAGCGCTATGTTTATTTTGTGTGTTGTGACATTAACGTTCGAGCAACATTATGTTGCTATTGCTCTGCACTATTTTGAATTTTACTATGTTTGTGATTGCACATTTGCGTACATTTTGGGAGTGAACAGAGTTGTTAGAACGCTGGTTTTTAATATATTATTAAAGTTTGACTGACCTATCTGACTGTTTTTTTGACATTCCCTTTAGCGCAGCGTAGGCGCGGCTTATAGTCCGGGGCGGCTTATTGGTGGACAAAGTTATGAAATATGCCATTCATTGAAGGTGCGGCTAATAATCCGGTGCGCCTTATAGTGCGGAAAATACGGTACTTGAGTGCCCGAACAAAGGTCCAGGGAATTGCTCCCTGAGTTTGTAAACATTAATAAAAAAAGGAAAACATTTTTTTTTGAGGAAATAAAAGATAATGACATACTCACTCTTACCAATACTGCCAATAGTGTCGACACCACCAATTTTTAAATCTCTTCTTACATGCTGTGCACTGGCTGCGACAATGCTTCTCTCTCGACCACAGTATTATTAATCTACTTGTTAATTTCTTGTTAACAACTGCTTACTTACTGTGTAACATGGTTCCATCAACAATTCTTAAAGCTTACCAAGCACTGTTTCTTGGTATTGTTTATTGGCTAGCTCAGCTGTTAGCATGCCTGCTCCTGCCTTGCTCTCGGTGTGTAACATGTTGACTTGAGAATGATACTAAGAAATGCAGTTTATTTGCCATAATGAAGACGATTATTATTACCTTAGGGGAGTAGCTCCACACTGTGTTTGGAGACACATAATTAGCTGCTCGCTGTGTTTCAGCCGTGGGACTTAAAACAAATACAGTGTGAGCCAGAGGGGATGACAGTTCGTGATGGGCAATAGGGATGTGTACATTGACTGTTGTGTTTATCGTACCAACAGCTTGTGGAGCAAGAATCTGAGTGAAGCCAGCAGAAAAGGTGATGAGGACCACAGGGTATGTGACCCAGGCCAGATACTGCAGGAAAACGTTACTGTCCAGGCCACCATACATCCATTTCTGTGCTGTGAAAACAAAAACAATCAAATGTAAAGGTGACCATCAAACATAAAACTGTGTGTGTGTGTGTTCTTGTATTTCTACCCTTCTTGAGACATCAACAAGGAAAAGTACCTTCCATGAGGACCGGTGAACAAGTTAGGACATAAATCATGGTCCCAATATGGAAAACCATTGCATCTAATAGAGAATGTTTCATTTGCACCCCTGGTGGTGAAATCTATCAAAATTAGGGTGGTCCCAAAAAGGAGGGATTTTTCAAATGGACTGTGTGTCGCTTTTAAAAGTGCTTCCCCTATGGTCAACATATGAAATAACAAGTGTGCGTGAAAATTTGAAGTGCTCCCCCTCTGGCCAACATATGTAATAACAAGTGTGTGTAAGAATTGGAAATGCGCCCCCTTTGGCCAAAATTAATGAAAAAAAATAAAATATATAAAAAAATATATAGAGACATACTGTAATAACTTGAAGTAAATAATGAAGATTAAAAAACAATTACAAACAAAAAATTCACATAAAAAAAATTACTAAAAGCAGTCTTTTTCTCAATGTGTCAACTTTTTTCTTAAAAAATTGGGAACAATTTCTCATATTCTTTCTGTTTCTGTGACATTGCAATATTTCCTCATAACATTATTACTTCTTTATGTAAAATGACTACTTTGTATTGCAAAATGGTGACATGTGTTGTATAAAATTCAGACTTGTATCACAATATTGCCATTTTTATTTTTGTTCTTGTAAAATTATGACTTTTGTCATAATTTTGCAAAGCAAAATTAAGATTATTATTATAATATTGCCAACATTTTAAAGTTTTCTTATAACATTGTGACTTTTGTCGACACTTTTCATAAAATTGCCAAAATGTGAAGCTTTTCTTGTAAAATTGTGACTATTATTGAATACAATTCCAACTTTTATCGTAATATTTCACAAATGTTTAGTTTTTCTTGTAAAATTTTGACTTGCGTTGAGTAAAATTCCGACTTTTATTATAATACTGCGAAAATGTTTTGCTTTTTCTTGTGAAATTGTGACCTTTTTCTCGTGAAATTCAAACTCATTTTTCACAACAAGCTTTTTTGTATTTGCATAGTATAGATATATTATTAATGTTGTAAATACACATCTTTATACATCTAGAAAGGGTGGTCGCAAAGGGGTAGGCATGTGTGTGTGTGTGTGTGTGTGTGTGTGTGTGTGTGTGTGTGTGTGTGTGTGTGTGTGTGTGTGAGTGAACAGGAGGTCCTCTGTCAATGAATGAGTCAAGTTCTCACGCCGGCGTTGCAAGTTGAATTTTAGTGTATGTAAGTCGAAACTTATACTTAAACGAAAAAAGCACTCAGAGAGCGCAGACCTGGGCCGGTGTGGCTCGGTTGGTAGAGCGGCCATGGCAGCAACTTGAGGGTTCCAGGTTCGATCCTCGCTTCCGCCATTTTAGTCACCGCGGTTGTGTCCTTGGGCAAGACACTTTACCCACCTGCTCGCAGTGCAACCCACACTAGTTTAAATGTAACGATGTAGATAAAGGGTTTTACTCTGTTAAGTACTTTGAGTCTCTAGAGAAAAAAAGCGATATATAAATATTATTCAATTCACTTCACCTCTACCAGTCACTATAGTAAAGAATCCTGAAAAAAAGGAAACAGCGGTAGATTTTGGCATGCTTGTGCATGTACGAGCCAGTCTTCCCCACAACAAGTGAATAGAGAAAAATAAGTACCGTATTTTTCAGACTATAAGTCGCAGTTTTTTTCATAGTTTGGCCGGGGGTGCGACTTATACTCAGGAGCAACTTATGTGTGAAATTATTAACACATTACCGTAAAATATCAAATAATATTATTTAGCTCACTCACGTGAAAGACTAGAGGTATAAGATTTCATGGGATTTAGCGATTAGGAGTGACAGATTGTTTGGTAAACGTATAGCATGTTCTATATGTTATAGTTATTTGAATGACTCTTACCATAATATTTTACGTTAACATACCAGGCACGTTCTCAGTTGGTTATTTATGCCTCATATAACATACACTTATTCAGCCTGTTGTTCACTATTCTTTATTTATTTTAAATTGCCTTTCAAATGTCTATTCTTGGTGTTGGATTTTATCAAATAAATTTCCCTAAAAAATGCGACTTATACTCCAGTGCGACTTATATATGTTTTTTCCCTTCTTTATTATGCATTTTCTGCAGGCGCGAAAAATACGGTAACATAATGACTCCAACTTTGGACTACAACTGAATAAAAATGGTGGACTCGCGTAAAGCTCTTTGGGTAAACCTCTACTCCACTAAAAAAAAGAAAAAGGGTGTCTTTAATTTTACAAAAAGGAATTGTGTAAAAGCAACACAACTCATTTATATCTTGGTTGTGAGCATGTTTTAAACAAGCGGACTTAACATATTTATAATGAATGTTGAATGTACTAGATCCTTTCATGTTGAGTGAAGTTCATTAAAAAGAAAAAAAAAAAACTCAATGTAATCGTGTTTCGGTGTCGCCGGAAGTTCTGTCCCCTGGAAACTAGGAAGAAGAAGAGTTTGAAAAATATTGCGTGATGCACCATTACGCTCAAAGACGAACATCAGAAACAACGTGAAATTGTCTGTGTGTTTTTCAGCGTGGAGCCACTTGACACCTATCTTTGGAAAAGTAAGTCGTCCAATACTGTGTGTGTATATGTTCAAATGACTTTGGCGAATACATTTGTCTGTGAAATGTATCTAACTCGTGTAAGTGTATTTGCATTTTTTGATTCGGAGATTTTAGCTAACAACCGGTATTTAATCAATCAATCAATCAATCAATCAGTTTATTTATATAGCCCTAAATCACAAGTGTCTCAAAGGGCTGCACAAGCCACAACGACATCCTCGGTACAAAGCCCACATACGGGCAAGGAAAAACTCACCCCAGTGGGACGTCGATGTGAATGACTATGAGAAACCTTGGAGAAGACCGCATATGTGGGTAACCCCCCCCCTCTAGGGGAGACCGAATGCAATGGATGTCGAGTGGGTCTGACATAATATTGTGAGAGTCCAGTCCATAGTGGATCCAACATAATAGTAAGAGTCCAGTCCATAGTAGGGCCAGCAGGACACCATCCCGAGCGGAGACGGGTCAGCAGCGTAGAGATGTTCCCAGCCGATGCACAGGCGAGCGGTCCACCCCGGGTCCCGACTCTGGACAGCCAGCACTTCATCCATGGCCACCGGACCTGTGCCCCCCCCCCCCCCTCAAGGAAAAGGGGAGCAGAGGAGAAAAGAAAAGAAACGGCAGATCAACTGGTCTAACAGGGGGGCTATTTAAAGGCTAGAGTATACAAATGAGTTTTAAGATGGGACTTAAATGCTTCTACTGAGGTAGCATCTCTAATTGTTACCGGGAGGGCATTCCATAGTACTGGAGCCCGAATAGAAAACGCTCTATAGCCCGCAGACTTTTTTTGGGCTCTGGGAATCACTAATAAGCCGGAGTTCTTTGAACGCAGATTTCTTGCCGGGACATATGGTACAATGCAATCGACAAGATAGGACGGAGCTAGACCGTGTAGTATTTTATACGTAAGTAGTAAAACCTTAAAGTCACTTCTTAAGTGCACAGGAAGCCAGTGCAGGTGAGCCAGTATAGGCGTAATATGATCAAACTTTCTTGTTCCTGTCAAAAGTCTAGCAGCCGCATTTTGTACCAACTGTAATTTTTTAATGCTAGACATAGGGAGACCCGAAAATAATACGTTACAGTAGTCGAGACGAGACGTAACGAACGCATGAATAATGATCTCAGCGTCGCTAGTGGATAAAATAGAACGAATTTTAGCGATATTACGGAGATGAAAGAAGGCCGTTTTAGTAACACTCTTAATGTGTGATTCAAACGAGAGAGTTGGGTCGAAGATAATACCCAGATTCTTTACTGATTCGCCTTGTGTAATTGTTTGGTTGTCAAATGTTAAGGTGGTATTATTAAATAAATGTCGGTGTTTAGCAGGACCGATAATCAGCATTTCCGTTTTCTTGGCGTTGAGTTGCAAGAAGTTAGCGGACATCCATTGTTGTAATTGAATGTCTATAGTTGAAAATAAGCCGTATTGTAGTAATTGTCCGTGACTCCTAGGCCGCGACAACCACCGTGATAGGGAAACATTGGTAACAGAAGCCAGTGTGTGGCTGGCTTTCATACAATTCAGACTGCGGACTATCACGGGTGGCAGAGAAGAAAGGAAATAACATTTAATGTCTGCAAATATAGTGTGTTTGTGTGCGTGTGTTTGTGTATATGTCTGTAACAATAGCTTACACTGTTTTTCAACTGATGGTACTGCTATTTATTGTTTGTCTTGTATTTTAACTGCACCCAACAGAGTAGCCACCTGTAATGTTTTCATGCTCTCATGTTTGAAGACAATAAAGTGCATATAGTACCGGTAAATATACTGTGTGTGTGTGTGTGTGTGTGTGTGTGTGTGTGTGTGTGTGTAAATACCCGTATATATATATACAGTACAGGCCAAGAGTTTGGACACACCTTCTCCTCATTCAATGTCTTTTCTTTATTTTCATGACTATTTACATTGTAGATTGTCACTGAAGGCATCAAAACTATGAATGAACACATGTGGAGTTATGTACTTAACAAAAAAAGGTGAATAACTGAAAACATGTTACAAGCGGTAGAATTGTAGTTTCTTCAAAGTAGCCACCTTTTGCTCTGATTACTGCTTTGCACACTCTTGGCATTCTCTCGATGAGCTTCAAACACACCGGTGAGGTAAAAACCATTTCAGGTGACTTGAAGCTCATCAAGAGAATGCCAAGAGTGTGCAAAGCAGTAATAAGAGCAAAGGGTGGCTATTTTGAATAAACTAGAATATAAAACACGTTTTAAGTTATTTCACCTTTTTTTGTAAAGTACATAACTCTGCATGTGTACATTCATAGTTTTGATGCCTTCAGTGACAATCTACAATGTAAATAGTCATAAAAATAAAGAAAACGCATTGAATGAGAAGGTGTGTTCAAACTTTTGGCCTGTACTGTCATATATATTATTTATGCTGTAGTACAATAAGTACATTTTTGCCTGACATCCCATCAGCTGGAAATGAGAAGAGTGTGAAATCCATGCAAAACCGCTTTACTCTTGGATGTAAAAAAAAGAGAAATAACCGAGAGGCTGTGAAGTTCATGATGGAAAAGACTTTTACATATCGAAGACACGAGGTTGTCCAAGCTTCCCAGATGGTGGAGGATTTTATGACAAGAAGGCCTGCTTTGTTTGAAGTCAAGGAGGTAAGCCTGTTGGTAAGCACTTTTTTAATCTTGGATTTGCTGTTGAAAAAAGGAATGTTTTATGCAAATAGCTCCTATCCCTAAAAGCACATCATTTGTCTGAGCTTCATCGCCCTCTGGGACTGTCCTGCTCTGCTTTGTGTGACGAACGGTAATATATTCCCCGACTTCGCTGTTTCAGACCAATTCTGAATTCAATAGGATCATCACTTCAGTCCAAGTTCCTGTCTCAGGTGGATCTCCACTCAAATGCCAAGACAAAGCGCTTCCAGAGGAGAGGACAGCAAGGGGGAAAGCTGAAACAAATCACTCCAGAATTAACTAATGTAAGCGATACAGGGATCTTTCAGTATTACATAGAAAAAACCCAGCTGTTTTAAAAAAATAATTTAAATTGTTGTGATATTACCTTGTTTTTAAATCAACCAGTCCTATATTTACTATTTATCTCATCTTTTGTTTTTTTCCCCCCACCAAATAATTTTTATTGTCAGTTTTCTTAATAGTTGAAACAACAGACAAACCTATACACATATAATAAAATACATGAATAAATAAATAAAATATAAAAAATAATGAATAAAGAGGTTTTTTTCACAGACTATAACGTGAAAAAACCAAAATACATACAAAGAGGTTTAACATATCTATTGAATGTCCACTTTCATCAATTATGCCAAGACATATACTTTTTGGGGGGTTGACTACAGTTTCAGGTATTCCCAGGTAGGTCTCCACACATCACAACATTTCTGTAAGTTACCAGATATCTCAGTTTTTCTATGTGGAGTAGAGATGCGCGGTTTGCGGACACAACCGCGGAGTCCGCGGATTATCCGCGGATCGGGCGGATGAAATTTAAAAAAATAAGATTTTATCCGCTCGCGGGTCGGGTCGGGCGGATTAATTAGATATTTTTTTTTTTTTTTTTTTTTTTTTTTTTTGCGGGTGGCAGTTAAACCAATTGGGAAATATATATACATAGTTAAATGTTGTTACCCACATACGAAAAACGAGCAGGCACCTGCAGCATATGCCACAACAGAAGAAAAAAAAAGAAAAGAGATGGACACTTTTACGGAGCGGAGAAGGGACGCCTCGCCGGGGTCCGGGACCGAGGCCCCTTCCCCCGAGAGGGCCCCACCGGGAGCCGTAGCTGAGGCGATCCGCGAGAAGGGTCCGACGCACGTCCAGGCTCACTACCGCGCCCACCGCACCGACACCCCGCCTCGTCCGCTTTCGCCGCGGCCGGCGTCACGTGCAGCAGGTAAGCAGCTTACCTGCCCGCCACCCCCGTGGCCGGGGGCTCGTAACAGGGGTCCAAGGGCCGCAGGCCCCGGTAGGTCCAGGACAAAGTCCTGGTGGAGGGTTCAGGGCTTCGCCCCCCGACGCAAAATGATTATTAGCATTCAGACAGGTTAAAATGTTGCTAAAACCATCACTTTTCTATCAGTCACAGTGACTTTTCAAAACAAAAATATTACAGCAAAAATCATATGGTTTGATTGACATGTTTATTCTGTAAGCTAACTTCAATAGTTTGAAATTATTTTGACAGTTAATGCCAGTTATCCTGTCAACCTTTCACAAGACTTCAATTTTTTAATTGAAAGTATAAATAGTATAAACACTTTTAACAGTATGTCGTGCTGTGAAATACAGCCACAGGATTGCGCATGCATGGTGCAGGAGAACAAAGGACTTCTTTAATTTAAGGTTTGTGATAAACCATCAAACTCATTCGTTAAAAGGACTCTATAGTAATATAAAGCTAATTTTTCTTGACATTATCATGCAAGAAAAGTTTATTTTTGGGATCGCGATCACCGCGTAATGATTTTTAAAGGTTGCATTACATTATTAACTGTCCCATGTGATCAGCCAGTGCGATTGGAAGTCCATGCTCAATTATTGCCTCCGTAAATAAAACTTCAGCACTTATCACATCCAAAGAATCTGTTTGGGCGACGAAAAACGTTGAATGTTTTCCACTTGTATCGCTAGCAACGGCATTAGACTTGTGTTTTTTTGTCCCAACGTGGTCTTTTACATCGCTAATTCCTCCGTGTCCGATCGAAAAATCTTGTCTGCACAAGGTGCAATTCGCATAGTTTTCACCCTTTTTTTTTTTTTTTAATTAATATTAGATATATAACAACGGGCGGATGGCGGGCGGGTGCAGTCCTGGTCAAACGTTACATCGGGTGGATGGCGGATGGTTGACGACTTTCTGACGCGGTTGCGGATGAAATAATTGCCTATCCGCGCATCTCTAATGTGGAGGATTCCCACTAGTTCCCTGAACCAGGCTTCAAACTTAGGTGGTGAGTATTTAACTTCTCTTTAGATTAAAATATTTGTTTAACCAAATTTGTTTAATGCAACATTTTTTTTATTTATTTTTTTATATCTGATGTTTTCTTCCCCCACCCCCAATTTTTATCATTTACTGTATATTGTCTTTTTTATATATATAATTCCTTTAAATTTTTCCTGCATGTAGTACACAGCAATGCTCTCACATTTAAAGTTAAAAGTTTAAGTACCAATGATTGTCACACACACATACACTAGGTGTGGCAAAATTATTCTCTGCATTTGACCCATCACCCTTGATCACCCCCCTGGGAGGTGAGGGGAGCAGTGAGCAGCAACAGTGGCCGCACCCAGGTATAATTTTTGGTGATATAACCCCCAATTCCAACCCTTGATGCTGAGTGCCAAGCAGGGCAGTAATGGGTCCCATTTTTTATAGTCTTTGGTATGACTCGGCCGGGGGTTTGAACTGACGACCTACCCATCTCAGGGCGGACACTCTAACCAGTAGGCCACTGAGTAGGTGGCCTACTGGTTTACATTAAACTTGAGGGCATAAAGCAGTCAATGTTGTTAAATAAAAGGCAGAGGAGATGAACTGACAGTGTGAAATGTCTTCGCAGTATGACGATGTAGATGCTGCCTGAGAGTCCATCCTCAAAGGAGTCTATGTCCTAGAGATGCGCGGTTTGCGGGCACAACCGCGGAGTCCGCGGATTATCCGCGGATCGGGCGGATGAAATTAAAAAAAATTAGATTTTATCGGCGGGTCGGGTCGGGTCGGGTGGTTGAAATAAAAAACAATTTGATTTTAAATAGATTCAGGCGGGTGGCAGTTAAACCAATTCGGAAATATATATACATAGTTAAATGTTGTTACCCACATACGAAAAACGAGCAGGCACCTGCAGCATATGCCACAACAGAAGAAAAAAAAAAAAAAGAGATGGACACTTTTACGGAGCGGAGAAGGGACGCCTCGCCGGGGTCCGCCCCCGAGAGGGCCCCACCGGGAGCCGTAGCTGAGGCGATCCGCGAGAAGGGCCCGACGCACGTCCAGGGTCACCACCGCGCCCACCGCACCGACACCCCGCCTCGTCCGCCTTGCCTAGCCCTGAAAATGGATGGCGCTGGAGCGTCGGGCCCATATACCCGGCCGCCGCCGGCAGCGAGACGTGCTTGGAGGTGCGCTCAGCGCGGCTCCCATATGATTGCGCACTGGTGTGCGTCTGGGTCGTGACAGCGTGGCACGCGAATGTCTGTGCTGCATTGGATCAGTCTCCTTTCTTTAACAGGCAAAAGCTTTATAACCTCACTAATGCCTTGCATCGTCTATATTAGATATATAACAACGGGCGGGTGCGGGCTGATGGCGGGCGGATGCGGTTCTGATCAAATGTTAGATCGGGTTGATTGCGGATGGTTGACGACTTTCTGATGCGGTTGCGGATGAAATAATTGCCTATCCGCGCATCTCTACTATGTCCACGTGGGTAAAGATCCAGATAAGCTTGTACAGGAATATGTAGTGTGTATACAAAACTCTGCACTCTTTTCTTACTCTCATTCTTCATTCCTTGAGCTGAAAATATTAATCAATTAAAAATAATGTATTTTCGGTGGGGAACATAGACTTAATTTAGAGTTATTTGGACACTAGGGGAACATATAAGGGTTGGGGTTAGGGTTACTAATAAGAAATAATTCTGAGGTTATTGAGGGAAGACTCTCCCTTTATGGCTTACTGGTTGTATAATAAGGCCATGCAGACTAAGGCATTAATAAGTACTTAATAATGACTAATTAAGAGCCAATATGTTACTAATTTGCATGTTAATAAGCAACTAATTAATGGTGAATATGTTCGCCATACTAAAGTGTTACCATATTTTTTTGTATACCATTTCAAAATAAATACCTAGTGCTGCTAGTAAATTACCTTGAAGCTTCCTTGAAGCTTCTAAAGCAGGGGTCAGGAAACTTTTTGGCTGAGAGAGCCATGAAAGACAAATATTTTAAAATGTATTTCCATGAGAGCCATATAATATTTTTTTAACACTGAATACAACTAAATGTGTGCATTTTTAAGTAAGACCAACATTTTTAGAGTACAATAAGTCTCGTATTGTTTTTAATAACATTGTTATTCTGAAGCTAACCAATAATAAATAAAATACTTCTTAACATTAACGTCTTGAACAGGTGCGGTAGAAAAAAGATGGATGGATTAAAATGCATGAGAAGTGACCTTGTTTGTCAGCATGTCTGTGATCTTCTTTTAATTCTTTTTTTTTTTTTTTTTTTTTTTTTTTTTAATTAATTAATTAATTAATTTATTTATTTATTTTTTAATATATTTTATTAATATTATTTTTTAATTTTCCCCTCCCTCAGGGGGGGGGCTCGGCGGGGCGGTTGCTGGTTGTTCCATCTCCATCGTTGGGGTCCCTGCGGGTGGGGTGGGTGGTTCCCGTGGCCCTGTGCCTGGGTGGTCCTGCGGAGGCCGGTTTGGGTGGGGTGGCCGGGGGCTGGCCTCGCCGCGCTCTCCGGGGGTGGGGGGTGGGCTCGTGGGGGCCCGGTTGCCGGTGGGGCGGGGGCGGTCTTCCCGTCCGGTTGCGGGGAGTCTCTGGGTCCCTCGGGCGGGGCGTCTCGCCTTTCTGCCCGTGTGGGGTGTGGTCTCTCGCTGGCTTGGGGTCTGGCTGTCCCCTGCTTTTATCGTGCCCTGTCCTCTGCCGGGTGCGTCTGTCTGCGGCCTGCTGCTGGCCCTTGTGGGCGGTACGGTGGGTCGGGCTCTGGGGTTCCTGTCGCTGGCCGGCTTGGCTGCGTGGGGGCGGTGGTCCCTGGTTCCCTGGGCACCACGCCTCCTGTTTGTGGGTTGGGCTCTCGGGGGTGATGGGGCCGTGCTCTGGCTCCCACGCACTCTGGGAGTCGAATGTATTGTACATGCAAATTCACATATGCTCACATACGTACATAGGTACCTACGCTCCCACATACATACACAAATACAGTACATATTTACCTACCTAATGTTCGTACATCCACACGCACATTCAATATACAAACATACACATACACATACTGTACATATACATTCACTGTACAAACACATATACACATTCTGTACATATACATTCATTGTACAAACACATATACACATTCTGTACATATACAAGTACATATGCATACTTACACTCATGCACATAATCACGTTTCATCAAACATATATTAACGTTGTTGCCCTAGGGTAAACTGGGTGTAACACATGGCACACTGACAAAGCTTAACCTATTGTGACTATAACAATCTACAAGGTTAATGTAGGTTGCTTCTCTTTCTCCCCCTCCATTTTTCTGCATTCTTTCGTATCTCAAGTTGTCATTACGTATATGTATTGTTGCATTTAAACAACTGTATTGTTGATAATAAAGGTAAATTATTGGTATTGTTCATTATCAATAGCGCTATTTCTATTGGTATTTGTATTGATCCATTTGTAGTGTAATAATGCTCATTGTTATTTCTGTATTATTTTTTATTTTTCGCTAACTGCTTATTTGCTATTACTTTTACCATCATATTTGTACATGTCATATTTGCTGATGTTGCTCTATTGTTGTTGTTGTTGTTGTTTGCTGTTGTTGTTTTTGTCTCTCTGTCTAATCCCCCTCTTGTCCCCACAATTTCCCCCTCTGTCTTCTTTTTTTTTTCTCTTTCTATCCCCTCCTGCTCCGGCCCGGCTGCACTAAATGATAATATAAATACATTTAATAAAGTCAAATACAAATAAGGCAACAAGAGAAGTATCCTACACTTCTCTTTTGTAAAGTAAATCTGAACAGCCGACATGGGCATCTACATCAACTATATGATTTGCCTGAGAAGCTGGACAGGACATAAAAAAAAAAAAAAAAAAAAAAAAAAAAAAATGCATGAGAATGTTTTATATTTTGAACATTATTTTTAACACTGTGATTACCAGTGGAATTATTCATTACTTATGTTAAGCAATGTCAGCTAAGATTCATCTGAGAGCCAGATGCAGTCATCAAAAGAGCCACATCTGGCTTGAGAGCCATAGGTTCCCTACCCCTGTTCTAACTAGGTTCAACATTTTTAAACATTTCTTTTCGTGTCAAAATATTGTTTCCGCGTTTTATAATTAATTAAATAATAAACTTAACTAACAATAATCAATAAAAAAGAAAAAGAAAATGTGTTGAATGCTCGCCTCAGCCGCAGGTACTCCTTGTTCCACTTGTCGAGAGCTGCACTGAGTTGCAGGACTGGGAGACAACAACGAGCACAAATTTCCCGAGACTTATGGGGGAGCCCAAGTACACAAAAACAGGTACCAATAGGTAACAAAAGTTGGTGTTACATAAAAGGTCCACAACAATAATGGTAGACGTGATTTACACTCTTAAGCCATGTCCACACGAACGCAGACACTTAATTAACGCATACTTATCTCTGCGTTTAGGCCTCTTGTCCACACACCGACGCATACTTTTGTCTTTAAAAATGCAGAATTTTAAAGCGTGTGCGTGTACACGGCACAAACGGAGACTTGTCATGACGTCACGGTTGTGCGCTGTCATTTCCAAGCTCAACATCACTGCCTTACTGCCTTTAAACACACTATAAGATGACTTACTGTATGTTTGAACATAAACATGCTGCTATTTTCACTCTACATTAATCAAAAAGACACACCAAAATGGGCTTTGCGACACTTCCGCCAGCATAAATGACAATCAGCTGTTTTGGATATGATCACTGTGGAACCTCCACCTCATGGGACAACTCTTGACAAGCAAAACTTTTTAAGAAAGGTGCAACATTATCTTATGTTTTTAGTCGCTGTTTAACGACAAATCATCAAGTTAATTTACGTGTGTTGCTTCCATTTTCGTAGATGGAGCCGAGCGCGTAAAAAGTGACCAAGCAAGTACAAACCCGTTTCCATCTGAGTTGGGAAATTGTGTTAGATGTAAATATAAACGGAATACAATGATTTGCAAATCACTTTCAACCCATATTCAGTTGAATATGTTACAAAGACAACATATTTGATGTTCAAACTGATAAACTTTTTTTTTTTTTTTTGCAAATAATCATTAACTTTAGAATTTGATGCCAGCAACACGTGACACAGAAGTTGGGAAAGGTGGCAATAAATACTGATTTGGAACATCCCACAGGTGAACAGGCAAATTGGGAACAGGTGGGTGCCATGATTGGGTATAAAAGTAGATTCCACAAACAAGGATGGGGCAAGAGTCACCACTTTGTCAACAAATGCGTGAGCAAATTGTTGAACAGTTTAAGAAAAACCTTTCTCAACCAGCTATTGCAAGGAATTTAGGGATTTCACCATCTACAGTCCGTAATATCATCAAAGGGTTCAGAGAATCTGGAGAAATCACTGCACGTAAGCAGCTAAGCCCGTGACCTTCGATCCCTCAAGCTGTACTGCATCAACAAGCGACATCAGTGTGTAAAGGATATCACCACATGGGCTCAGGAACACTTCAGAAAACCACTGTCAGTAACTACAGTTGGTCGCTAAATCTGTAAGTGCAAGTTAAAACTCTCCTATGCAAGGCGAAAACCGTTTATCAACAACACCCAGAAACGCCGTCGGCTTCGCTGGGCCAGAGCTCATCTAAGATGGACTGATACAAAGTGGAAAAGTGCTCTGTGGTGTGACGAGTCCACATTTCAAATTGTTTTTGGAAACTGTGGACGTCGTGTCCTCCGGACCAAAGAGGAAAAGAACCATCCGGATTGTTATAGGCGCAAAGTTGAAAAGCCAGCATCTGTGATGGTATGGGGGTGTATTAGTGCCCAAGACATGGGTAACTTACACATCTGTGAAGGCGCCATTAATGCTGAAAGGTACATACAGGTTTTGGAGCAACATATGTTGCCATCCAAGCAACGTTACCATACACGCCCCTGCTTATTTCAGCAAGACAATGCCAAGCCACGTGTTACATCAACGTGGCTTCATAGTAAAAGAGTGGGGGTACTAGACTGGCCTGCCTGTAGTCCAGACCTGTCTCCCATTGAAAATGTGTGGCGCATTATGAAGCCTAAAATACCACAACGGAGACCCCCTGACTGTTGAACAACTTAAGCTGTACATCAAGCAAGAATGGGAAATAATTCCACCTGAGAAGCTTAAAAATGTGTCTCCTCAGTTCCCAAACGTTTACTGAGTGTTGTTAAAAGAAAAGGCCATGTAACACAGTGGTGAACATGCCCTTTCCCAACTACTTTGGCACATGTTGCAGCCATGAAATTCTAAGTTAATTATTATTTGCAAAAAAATAAATAAAGTTTATGAATTTGAACATCAAATATGTTGTCTTTGTAGCATATTCAATTGAATATGGGTTGAAAAGGATTTGCAAATCATTGTATTCCGTTTAGATTTACATCTAACACAATTTCCCAACTCATATGGAAACGGGGTTTGTAATTAAAAAAAAAATGTAGCGTCCTCCTTGTAGTGTGTACCGATGTTAAAGACAATACACACTTCATTACACATGCACCATATCACTATATCGATGATTAAATGCTTTGTAATTCCCTTAAACATGCAAAATGGTTTCCTTGGCTCGATCGTGCGTGCTGATTTTAGAAATAATGTACACTTCACCGCACCTGTAATACATCACCATGTTGCTGAACATGTTATAATTCAATGAGTGTTCGGTTTCAGCAGCTAAGGCATGCATTCGCTCTTTAATAATGTTCCCAGGGCTCTGTATACATGCAGGCTGGTTTTAAAGATAATGTACATATCATTGTACATATAAAGTCGATCCAAATAAACATAATAGGAGGTCAAATGCCACCAAGCCCGCTATTGCTGCTTTTTTCAGGCTTCTGATTGGACAAAATGTGCATGACAGCAAGTGTATGCGTTTGTGTGTAGACAAAATAACGTTTTGAAACTACACTTATGTGGATGGAGATTGTTTTAACCCCAAATATGCGTTTTTGAAACTCTCCGTGTTCGTGTGGACATGGCCTTAGGAAAGATTTATAATAAAAAACATTTATTTTTTAATGTATATTAATAGTCTCTACAAAACAGAAATAAAATACAATTAGTAATCAAATATAACAATGCAATCTATATAGAACACAGATCAATGTTCCTTCTTTCAAACGAATCAAGAATTACAGTATTGATAATGAGCGATCTAGAAACTTAAAATAGAATAGAAGAGAGTTATTTGTGCCAATTTCCGCCAAATACTGAAAATCCCTATGTTCCTTGAACGCACTATTATCTTTACATAAATTAAAAGGTAATTGCAAATTATGGACAGTCAGTAAATGCATTGCCAGCGTGACTAATACTAATATTATGTCAGAAGACACGTATCAAAACAAATTAATTAGCAGAGAGCGCTCAGCAGTGCACTTTACTTTAGCAATGGCACTAAAAGAGACAAACTTAGTCTCAAAGACGTGCAGACATTTCTTAAAAAAAAAGTTAATGTTCAAATGAAAGTAAACCAGTGGTTAGAGTGTCCGCCCTGAGATCAGTAGGTCGTGAGTTCAAACCTTGGCCGAGTCATACCAAAGACTATGAAAATGTGACCCATTATTAAAGGCACACCCTATATGGGGTGCAGATGTGTTTAAAGTGTCTAGGAAGAAGTACAAATCAAAGCTTTTGAACAATTCTAAATTGAGACGATCATCCAGATCGCCCCCAAAACCTAATCACTTGTTCTTTTTCTAATTTCTGGCATGTCCTGAAATTTTAATCAAAATTTGCCAATAACTTTTTGCACTCTAAAGTTAAAACCTGTATGTATAAGCAAATTGTGACTACATATTACTCCAAATATGCATTATTCCCCCTGTGTGAATTTAACTAGTTATCCTTTTCTTTTTGTACAGTATCAATTTGTGGGACTGCGTACATAACTACAAACTAATTGTCAGTCACGGAATGTAGTATCACAAGGACAAACCGTATTGTCCAGCTATGAGCTTTGCATAGCCTGCAAAATTGTAAAACAGCAGCAAGTTTGTGCATGTATAAACACAATGATGCATACACATTAAATAAGGACTAATCCTCTACCGCTACGTCTCACCTTGAAGGCAAATGGCGATGCAAAAGTCCACCACCCAGCTGACCAATGCCATGAATAATCCTAGCAGAATGAGGAAGATCCAGTCCTCCCCGACCCGTGAGATCAGGAACTTTTGGCAGCGAACCGTGCAAACTACAGGGAGGACAGGAGAACAGAATGTCAGGTCTCAAAGAAAACACTGTATAACTACACTTATACAGAATGAGTATGCAACGTTAAGTTGTTGTTTTCACATGAAGATCGGCAGATTAGATGGTCTTGGAAAACAGTACAAAAATATCTATTAAGCTGTAAAGCGAACGTTATGGAACCTGCCTTTTGGCCATTGTTAAGTGACTACACTACTGTACATTTGCAAGCTCTACATATTAATGACTGGGCAACACACTGATATGAAGTGAACACAAGAATCAGAATGGTACCTACCACTTGTCGTTTGGCAAAAAAGTAGCCTGCTCACTAAAGAACAAAGAAGCAAAACTAAATGCTAAAGGGATCTAAAATAAGATATCGTATTAACTGATGGACTATACAACTAAAATGTTCTGGAAGCCTCATTTTCAAACAGCGAGAACTGTCCGTAGATGTCATTGCAAAGCTCTGCTATATCTTAAGATATTTAACCTACCAACTGGCTATTATTGTCATAAAGTCAAAAAATCTAAACAGGAGCTATATTTTTAGACACTAGTCGAAGAGTCTCTATATGACAGGAGGGCTTTGCGGTCTATAAGGACATCCTGCAAGATTTCTAGTGAGCTGAAACCATCTTTGCCAGATCACGGCCTCCTCTTGTTAGAGTATAAATAGTTGGGGCTTTGGCACCAGCATCTAGACTATATTTGACCAATCTAAGTATATGATTGAGGACTGATAAAGCCTGCTCGGATGAGAGGAGAAACATCTTTTAAGAAACTGAACAGTCCAGTTGCGATCGATTGAATGTCCTGAGAAAACAATGACCTGGATGAATGAGAACATCAATAGAAACTCGTTAAAGATCCTCCATAGACAAGAAAGCTTTGGTGTTTTTAGGAGTCAGCTGCAAAAATGGTAGACTCTCACAGGTTTTGAACTAAACTAGTGTCCTGGTTTGATGTCATTCATGGGCTGGATTTTGTCCACAGGCCGCTAGTTGAACATACTTGGTTTTGTAGTTGACTTGCCTGACTTCAGTGGCACGCAGTGTGGGATCAGTGGCGGTGTAGATGTGAGTGTGAATGTTTTTTATACCATTAAGCGTTGTGTGATTGACCACTTAATAGTTCTGCCTTTTGCCTGAAATCAGCTGGGATAGGCTCCAGCTCTTTACGATCATGAACAAAATAAGCAATAGAAAAGGGTGGAAGAATGGATATTGTTCTAGTAATATGCTGCTATCCCTTTGGTTATTAGGTATTCTGGGTAATACTGATTCAGTTCAAAAATCTCTTTAGAAAAGTCAATCAGTGTTTTGGCGTCCATATGAGTAAGTATGTTGCATCAGTTTTAGGGGTGTAACGGTACGTGTATTTGTATTGAACCGTTTCGGTACGGGGGTTTCGGTTCGGTTCGGTGGTGTACCGAACGAGTTTCCACACAAACATATTAAGTAGCCGCCTAAGCTAAAGTCTTAAAAAGCTGCTCCGCTTCATTCTGCCTGTCTCTGTCAGTATTCTGCAGCACGCAGCATTGTCCCACCCACACAACCATGTGATTGGTTACAACACAGAGCGGTAACAGCCAATCAGCAGTGCGTATTCAGAGCGCATGGAGTCAGTGCTCCTGCGTCGTCATGAGCAGGTAGGTGTTTAGCAGGTAAGCATCAGGCAGTGGACTCTCCCCAAATTATAATAAACACCTCCCAGTCAACTACTAGTAACATCACTATGAGCTCGTTGACGTTCTAGAAACATAAACGGCAGCTGAGCTCGCTCGCAGTCCTGGCTTGAGGTGAAGGCGAATTAGCGTAATGTTAGCTCATTTTGCGGTGTGTGTGTGTGTGTGTTACGGACAGCAAAGCCCTGTCTGTCTGTTATTTTACTTTACCTTTTTCTCTGTTGATAGAGCTGTGTTGAAGCAGCAAAAAAGGACATTATGTTAAATGAAGAGTTTCTGTCTCTGATAGTTGATATAATAATGTAACTGCATCATTAAGCCTACATGAACTCCATGGTGTTCAGGGATGAATAGTCTCTCCTATTGCTATTGTACTATTTTTTCAGCTATAGTTACATTAATCCTTAGTAATGGAGCAGCCTAGTTTTGAATGGCAGGGTCCCTGCTATCACATGTTGATAAAAATATAACATTTACATAATAAAAATCAACTACAGGCTTCCCAAATAATAAATTAAGCATGATGAGTTGACTTGAAACTGTTTAATGTTGCACTTTTTATATGTAGAAGAAAAGTTTTGTAATTTTATTTAATCTGAGCAACAAGTTGAGGCAGTTTAATGTTGATTAACGTGGGCAGAATTATTATACTGTTCCCAATGTTAAAAGGATAAAGCCATTGTTTACAAATTTGGTAAATTAATAACAAAAAAATGTATATTTTGTTGTTTTCTTACTGTACCGAAAATTAACCGAACCGTGACCTCTAAACCGAGGTACGTACCAAACCGGAATTGTTGTGTACCGTTACACCCCTAATCATTTTATTATTAAGATGTCACTGATGCAATAACTCTCTTAATCAAAAGTATGTGCATACACATACAGTATGCTGTGTTGCAAAGTAACACTCATATCACAGTATCTTTTGTTTATGTTTACCCTTTCATAAGCCTGTCCTCATTTCCCCTTTTTCCTCAGCAAGGAAAAAGAAACTAGACTTGGGAAGTATATAAGGCTCCTTGAACCACATTATCATTACAGCACCACTATTTATGTTACAGTGCAACATATGAGTGTGACAATATTTTGATATGGCGAATTATGGCATTATTTAACCTTACCATCCAATCATCACTGTGCGCTTTCCTCCTGCTATAAACTTCTTTCCTGTTCCCCCTTAGAGTGTCAAGCCATTTTACCAGTCATCCAGTATGCACTTCTTGTGCGAAAAGCTAATATTTCACACACAAAGAAATGTGCAATGCGGACAACGGTGGACTTGAGCTGTGATGTTCAACATAAAGACACACTAGCATCACCGATATCAAAAAGTGTGGCCTCATTTTGGCTTTTAAAGTGTGGGTAGGACAAAAGCCACCTGAATCAGGACTTTGCAATTTGTAAGAAGTGTATCTGGAGTCTTGTTCACGAGTGAGGGAAGAGTGGATCGTGAGATCGACAGGCGGATCGGTGCGGCGTCTTCAGTAATGCGGACGCTGTATCGATCCGTTGTGGTGAAGAAGGAGCTGAGCCGGAAGGCAAAGCTCTCAATTTACCGGTCGATCTACGTTCCCATCCTCACCTATGGTCATGAGCTTTGGGTTATGACCGAAAGGACAAGATCACGGGTACAAGCGGCCGAAATGAGTTTCCTCCGCCGGGTGGCGGGGCTCTCCCTTAGAGATAGGGTGAGAAGCTCTGTCATCCGGGGGGAGCTCAAAGTAAAGCCGCTGCTCCTCCGCATCGAGAGGAGCCAGATGAGGTGGTTCGGGCATCTGGTCAGGATGCCACCCGAGCGCCTCCCTAAGGAGGTGTTTAGGGCATGTCCGACCGGTAGGAGGCCACGAGGAAGACCCAGGACACGTTGGGAAGACTATGTCTCCCGGCTGGCCTGGGAACGCCTCGGGATCCCCCGGGAGGAGCTGGACGAAGTGGCTGGGGAGAGGGAAGTCTGGGCTTCCCTGCTTAGGCTGCTGCCCCCGCGACCCGACCTCGGATAAGCGGAAGAAGATGGATGGATGGATGGTATCTGGAAAATACGATACACGGACGGACGGCGCGACAAACATGCACAGCCACCTTGTTCATCACCGCTCTGAGCTGAGGAAGAGACATTTAGATTTTTACATTCAAATGGTAATGAGTTGTGGTGAATGGGTTATACTTGTATAGCGCTTTTCTACCTTCAGGGTACTCAAAGCGCTTTAACACTATTTCCACATTCCTATTCACACACTGATGGCGGGAGCCGCCATGCAAAGCCCTAACCACGACCCATCAGGAGCAAGGGTGAAGTGTCTTCCTCAAGGACACAACATATGTGGCTAGCTTCTGTAGACAACAGGGACTAACGTTTATTGATAATTGGCCCTCTTTCTGGGGCAAACCAGGCTTGCTGATGAGGGACGGCCTTCACCCTAACCAGGAAGGCGCCATCATCCTGTCTAAGAATGTAGACTACTGTTTAAGTCACATTTGACTAACTACACTAGAGCAAGCCCGGTCACAGGCAATTACAGAGCCTGCTAGTCCGGGTGAGGAGTCAGTTAAGCTAGAACTAGCCAGCGCCAGGCTGGATAATTCCTGTACGCATAGCAATTTTCTTAGAATAACACACAACTCACATAATGTGTTTTCTGTTGTGAATGTGTCCGGGGTAGATATGCATTCTACTGAGGTGGCAAATCATGATGCGTTCAGTCGATCGCAGCATCAAGCAAACAATCTGAAAATTCCCGTCGTATCAATTCCTAGATATGGTCGAAACTATTTAAAGTGCACTACGTATAATAAACGCAACATTATTAATATTTCTACTACGGATAATTTAAACAAAAACTCGTCAAAACAGCCCAATACTTATAATATGGGCTTTTTAAACATAAGATCATTGTCTCCCAAAACGTTATTAGTTAATGAGGTCATTAGAGACAACAATCTTAACGTCATTGGTCTTAGCGAAACCTGGCTCAAACCAGACGAATTTTTTGCGCTAAATGAGGCATCTCCTCCTAACTATACGAATGCGCATATTGCCCGTCCCCTTAAAAGGGGTGGGGGGGTCGCACTAATATACAATGAAAACTTTAACCTTACCCCTAACCTAAATAATAAATACAAATCGTTTGAGGTGCTTACTATGAGGTCTGTCGCACCGCTGCCTCTCGATATGGCTGTTATCTACCGCCCCCCAGGGCCCTACTCGGACTTTATTAATGAATTCTCAGAGTTCGTTGCTGATCTAGTGACGCACGCAGACAATATAATCATAATGGGGGACTTTAATATCCATATGAATACCCCATCGGACCCTCAGTGCGTGGCGCTCCAGACTATAATTGATAGCTGTGGTCTTACACAAATAATAAATGAACCTACGCATCGCAACGGCAATACGATAGATCTAGTGCTGGTCAGGGGTGTCACCACCTCCAAAGTTATGGTACTCCCGTATACTAAAGTAATGTCCGATCATTACCTTATAAAATTCGAAGTTCTGACTCATTGTCAACAAACTAATAATAATAATAACTGCTATAGCAGCCGCAACATTAATGCCGCCACAACGATGACTCTTGCTGACCTACTGCCTTCGGTAATGGCACCATTCCCAAATTATGTCGGCTCTATTGATAACCTCACTAACAACTTTGACAATGCCCTGCGCAAAACCATTGATAGTATAGCACCGCTAAAACAAAAAAGGGCCCCTAAAAGGCGCACCCCATGGTTTACAGAGGAAACCAGAGCTCATAAATTATCATGTAGAAAGTTGGAACGCAAATGGCGCGCGACCAAGCTTGAGGTTTTCCATCAAGCATGGAGTGATAGTTTAATATCGTATAAACGCATGCTTACCTTAGCTAAAGCTAAATATTACTCAAATCTCATCCGCCTCAACAAAAACGACCCTAAATTTTTGTTTAGTACAGTAGCATCGCTAACCCAACAAGGGACTCCTCCCAATAGCTCCACCCACTCGGCAGATGACTTTATGAATTTCTTTAATAAGAAAATTGAACTCATTAGAAAGGAGATTAAAAACAACGCATCCCAGCTACAACTGGGTTCTATGAACACAGATACAACTGTATCTACGACGGATACTGCAATACAAAATAGTCTCTCTCTTTTTGATGAAATAACATTAGAGGAACTATTACAGCGTGTAAGTGGGATAAAACAAACAACATGTTTACTTGACCCACTTCCTGGGAAACTTATCAAGGAGCTTTTTGTATTATTAGGTCCATCAGTGCTAAATATTATAAACTTATCACTTTCCTCTGGCACTGTTCCCCTAGCATTCAAGAAAGCGGTTATTCATCCTCTGCTCAAAAGACCTAACCTTGATCCTGACCTCATGGTAAACTACCGACCGGTGTCCCACCTTCCCTTTATTTCGAAAATCCTCGAAAAAATTGTCGCACAGCAGCTAAATGAACACTTAGTGTCTAACAATCTCTGTGAACCTTTTCAATCCGGTTTCAGGGCAAATCACTCTACGGAGACAGCCCTCGCAAAAATGACTAATGATCTACTGCTAACGATGGATTCTGATGCGTCATCTATGTTGCTGCTTCTTGATCTTAGCGCTGCTTTCGATACCGTCGATCATAATATTTTATTAGAGCGTATCAAAACACGTATTGGTATGTCAGACTTAGCTTTGTCGTGGTTTAACTCTTATCTTACTGACAGGATGCAATGCGTCTCCCATAATAATGTGACCTCGGACTATGTTAAGGTAACGTGCGGAGTTCCTCAGGGTTCGGTTCTTGGCCCTGCACTCTTTAGTATTTACATGCTGCCGCTAGGCGACATCATACGCAAATACGGTGTTAGCTTTCATTGTTATGCTGATGACACCCAACTCTACATGCCCCTAAAGCTGACCAACACGCCGGATTGTAGTCAGCTGGAGGCGTGTCTTAATGAAATTAAACAATGGATGTCCGCTAACTTCTTGCAACTCAACGCCAAGAAAACGGAAATGCTGATTATCGGTCCTGCTAAACACCGACATTTATTTAATAATACCACCTTAACATTTGACAACCAAACAATTACACAAGGCGAATCAGTAAAGAATCTGGGTATTATCTTCGACCCAACTCTCTCGTTTGAATCACACATTAAGAGTGTTACTAAAACGGCCTTCTTTCATCTCCGTAATATCGCTAAAATTCGTTCTATTTTATCCACTAGCGACGCTGAGATCATTATTCATGCGTTCGTTACGTCTCGTCTCGACTACTGTAACGTATTATTTTCGGGTCTCCCTATGTCTAGCATTAAAAAATTACAGTTGGTACAAAATGCGGCTGCTAGACTTTTGACAAGAACAAGAAAGTTTGATCATATTACGCCTATACTGGCTCACCTGCACTGGCTTCCTGTGCACTTAAGAAGTGACTTTAAGGTTTTACTACTTACGTATAAAATACTACACGGTCTAGCTCCGTCCTATCTTGTCGATTGCATTGTACCATATGTCCCGGCAAGAAATCTGCGTTCAAAGAACTCCGGCTTATTAGTGATTCCCAGAGCCCAAAAAAAGTCTGCGGGCTATAGAGCGTTTTCTATTCGGGCTCCAGTACTATGGAATGCCCTCCTGGTAACAATTAGAGATGCTACCTCAGTAGAAGCATTTAAGTCCCATCTTAAAACTCATTTGTATACTCTAGCCTTTAAATAGCCCCCCTGTTAGACCAGTTGATCTGCCGTTTCTTTTCTTTTCTCCTCTGCTCCCCTTTTCCTTGAGGGGGGGGGGCACAGGTCCGGTGGCCATGGATGAAGTGCTGGCTGTCCAGAGTCGGGACCCGGGGTGGACCGCTCGCCTGTGCATCGGCTGGGAACATCTCTGCGCTGCTGACCCGTCTCCGCTCGGGATGGTGTCCTGCTGGCCCCACTATGGACTGGACTCTTACTACTATTATGTTGGATCCACTATGGACTGGACTCTCACAATATTATGTCAGACCCACTCGACATCCATTGCTTTCGGTCTCCCCTAGAGGGGGGGGGGTTACCCACATATGCGGTCCTCTCCAAGGTTTCTCATAGTCATTCACATCGACGTCCCACTGGGGTGAGTTTTTCCTTGCCCGTATGTGGGCTTTGTACCGAGGATGTCGTTGTGGCTTGTGCAGCCCTTTGAGACACTTGTGATTTAGGGCTATATAAATAAAGATTGATTGATTGATTGATAGATGGCGGAATCTGGAAATCGAACCATGAACCCTCAAGTTGATGGCACGGCTACTCTACCACCCGAGCCACGGCATCCCTAACGCTAAATATTTGTTTTATGTTCCTACTTAATATATTTGATCTACTTGGGAGACATTTGTTGTATTTTTTGAGTGTGTTTAAAATTGTGTCACTGTTTGTCACACATCTAAAAAAAAATCAGTTCATAGTTATGTTGCAGTGATACGGTGTGTTTGTTTTTGCACTCTCCTCTTTGCACTCTGCTTTAATTATGCTGCAAAATATAAACTTGTACATTTGTTTATTTTTAATTTCAACCAAATCACAGCGTTGCCATATTGAGCTATAATTGTTAGAGAGCCGTGTATTGCAAATTGTTTTGAATTCCCAGCCATAATGCAGCTGCTAACCCATGCCCCCCCATTGACACAAAAAACGACCCCCTTTACTTTCCCCTCAGCTGTTCAACTTGCCAGTTTAAAACAAATAAAAAAACAGAACCAGGAATAATAAACACTTTCAAGGTCTATCTGGGTTTGTAATTTTAGAAGGCGCATGTTGTACACAAAGGACCTGATCTACAAACCCCGTTTCCATATGAGTTGGGAAATTGTGTTAGATGTAAATATAAACGGAATACAATGATTTGCAAATCATTTTCAACCCATATTCAGTTGAATATGCTACAAAGACAACATATTTGATGTTCAAACTCAAACATTTTTTTTTTTTTGCAAATAATCATTAACTTTAGAATTTGATGCCAGCAACACGTGACAAAGAAGTTGGGAAAGGTGGCAATAAATACTGATAAAGTTGAGGAATGCTCATCAAACACTTATTTGGAACATCCCACAGGTGAACAGGCAAATTGGGAACAGGTGGGTTCCATGATTGGGTATAAAAGTAGATTCCATGAAATGCTCAGTCATTCACAAACAAGGATGGGGCGAGGGTCACCACTTTGTCAACAAAGGCGTGAGCAAATTGTTGAACAGTTTAAGGAAAACCTTTCTCAACCAGCTATTGCAAGGAATTTAGGGATTTCACCATCTACGGTCCGTAATATCATCAAAGGGTTCAGAGAATCTGGAGAAATCACTGCACGTAAGCAGCTAAGCCCGTGACCTTCGATCCCTCAGGCTGTACTGCTGAAGCAACATCAGTGTGTAAAGGATATCACCACATGGGCTCAGGAACACTTCAGAAAACCACTGTCAGTAACTACAGTTGGTCGCTACATCTGTAAGTGCAAGTTAAAACTCTCCTATGCAAGGAGAAAACCGTTTATCAACAACACCCAGAAACGCCGTCGGCTTCGCTGGGCCTGAGCTCATCTAAGATGGACTGATACAAAGTGGAAAAGTGTTCTGTGGTCTGACGAGTCCACATTTCAAATTGTTTTTGGAAACTGTGGACGTCGTGTCCTCCGGACCAAAGAGGAAAGGAACCATCCGGATTGTTATAGGCGCAAAGTTGAAAAGCCAGCATCTGTGATGGTATGGGGGTGTATTAGTGCCCAAGACATGGGTAACTTACACATCTATGAAGGCGCCATTAATGCTAAAAGGTACATACAGGTTTTGGAGCAACATATGTTGCCATCCAAGCAACGTTACCATGGACGCCCCTGCTTATTTCAGCAAGACAATGCCAAGCCACGTGTTACATCAACGTGGCGTCATAGTAAAAGAGTGCTGGTACTAGACTGGCCTGCCTGTAGTCCAGACCTTTCTCCCATTGAAAATGTGTGGCGCATTATGAAGCCTAAAATACCACAACGGAGACCCTCAGACTGTTGAACAACTTAAGCTGTACATCAAGCAAGAATGGGAAAGAATTCCACCTGAGAAACTTAAAAAATGTGTCTCCTCAGTTCCCAAACGTTTACTGAGTTTGTGAAAAGGAAAGGCCATGTAACACAGTGGTGAACATGCCCTTTCCCAACTACTTTGGCACGTGTTGCAGCCATGAAATTCTAAGTTAATTATTATTTGCAAAAAAAAAAAATAAAGTTTATGAGTTTGAACATCAAATATCTTGTTTTTGTAGTGCATTCAATTGAATATGGGTTGAAAAGGATTTGAAAATCATTGTATTCCATTTATATTTACATCTAACACAATTTCCCAACTCATATGGAAACAGGGTTTGTACTATGATCCAAATAACAATTGCTAAACAGCTTGTGCAAACTAAAACAATTGCGTGTAAAATTAGTGGGCTTAGTAGTTGTGGGTGATTTACTAAAACTGGGTGATAAGTGTACAAGTGGTGTAGACTTCTCTATTTAAAAGTGGTATTGCATGTATACCAGCAGACAACAAAACAAATCAATTATTTTAATCAGCACCTTAAGTCAACCAGCAGCTATAAAATTATACAATTTCAATGCTGAATAGACATTTCTAATATTTCTATTTCTGACAGTCCAAATATGTTGAGACACACACAGACTGAATATTCTCTCTTTTTTCATTGTCAGTCTTTGCAGCGCGATCACTTCTTTCTTGCAGCCATTTGTGCATAATTGTGCCAGTTTTCACGGACATTCCAAATGTGCTAAATATAGGAGCAAAACAGCGATCGCAGACTTTATAATCATCTTGAGTGTGTAGAGGCAAAATTAATATTTTAGTAATTTCTTGTCTAAACCACAATTTAGACCTACATGTTTATGTAGTGGTTTCTTCCACTTGGCTGCCAGTGTCTGGGTTTTGTCCTAAGATAAGACGCGTTTATGGCCTATGCATTTTTGGGGCCCAGTCAGGATATCTCCAAACCCAAGGACCAAAAACTGCTGTGATGATGGTTGATCACTAAATGATGTTGCATTTGTCTTTTCAGACTCCCCAAATGGGTTTATTTTATGGCTGATGTTGTGAACTGCCCTACCAAATGCTTAACCAAAACATTCCTGGTTTTCGCTAATATCACAATCACATAAGTGTCTTTTGCTCTTTTCTCTCCCATTCCCTGGAGACAGGAGGTTTCGCCCCAAACCATCCTCAAAAGTTATAAATGTGGAAGAGTTCTTTGTCTCTCTCTCTCTCTCTCTTTCTCTTGCTCTCCTCCTTTCTGAAGCAGCAAAAAACCGGTTCTTTTTTGTAATCTGGTGTTGCTTAAGTACTCAAATAAATACTTGAAAAGATCTCAGTTTTCATCTGGACAATTCTTTGTTAAAAATGAAAAATTCCAAAACAAGTGCTAAATGATTATATTTGCATCTCCTCCAGGTATTGTGGATGTTCTGATAATCTCCGTATACATCCATCCATCCATTTTCTACCGCGTGTCCCTTTCGGGGTTGCGGGGGGGTGCTGGAGCCTATCTCAGCTGCATTCGGGCGGAAGGCGGGGTACACCCTGGACAAGTCGCCACTTCATCACAGTCCGTATACCGTATTTTCCGCACTATAAGGCGCACCTAAAAACCACAAATTTTCTCAAAAGCTGACAGTGCGCCTTATAACCCGGTGCGCTTTATATATGGATAAATATTAAGATTCATTTTCATAAAGTTTAGGTCTCGCAACTACGGTAAACAGCCGCCATCTTTTTTCCCCGTAGAAGAAGCGCGCGGTGCATGCTGGGATATGTGACGTTTCATTTCCATTTGTGTGTTTATGTAAAGACCCCAAAATGGCTCCTATTAAGTGTGTTGTCTGTCTAATTATAAATAATGCAGACGAGGCGTGTTAACTGAGTTCTCAACGTTTACTCACAGCGTGCTCATAACCACATTCTAACTGCCAGCATACAACGCTTCTCAGGGCTACCGCGCATGCTCGTAACTATCGTTGCATGCTGGGTAGTGTAGTTGTTATATTTGCTAGCTCATAACAGCACATTGAGAGACACGCTTACGCGCTTAATTCAATACTCGCCGTCATTCCGGGTGGATTGACAAAAGACCTCCAGCCGCTAGATATTGGTGTCAACAGGGCATTCGAAGCTAGACTGCTAACTGCGTGGGAACAATGGATGACAGAAGGCGAACACACCTTCACTAAGACGAGGAGGCAGCGCCAGACGACGCCAACATCTGCCAGTGGATCGTAAATTTGCCCAACTTTTCACTTCGGACACCGAAGACGAAGGATTTACGAATGAAGAATAACTTCAGAAAGTGAGCGCTATGTTTATTTTGTGTGTTGTGACATTAACGTTCGAGCAACATTATGTTGCTATTGCTCTGCACTATTTTGAATTTTACTATGTTTGTGATTGCACATTTGCGTACATTTTGGGAGTGAACAGAGTTGTTAGAACGCTGGTTTTTAATATATTATTAAAGTTTGACTGACCTATCTGACTGTTTTTTTGACATTCCCTTTAGCGCAGCGTAGGCGCGGCTTATAGTCCGGGGCGGCTTATTGGTGGACAAAGTTATGAAATATGCCATTCATTGAAGGTGCGGCTAATAATCCGGTGCGCCTTATAGTGCGGAAAATACGGTACATACAAACATGCTAAATGGATTGTGCCCCTATTTTGCGGATTAAAATACACAATCCGTTTAGTAGATCAGTTTTGTGTGCACTATCAACCTTTTTCAGCAAGTATATTGTCAACATTGTCAGTTTCTATTTGTATACTGTTTTGAGTTGTGCTTTGGTGTACTAGGTTTGTGAAATAAGAACAAAAGCACAATGGAACACGCATATCGTATTTTTCGGAGTATAAGTCGCACCGGAGTATAAATCGCACCTGCCGAAAATGCATATAAAAGTAGGAAAAAAAACATATAAATCACACTGGAGCCCGGCCAAACTATGAAAAAAACTGCAACTTATAGTCCGAAAAATACGGTAATTAAAAAAAAACGACAACTTAGTATCTAGCAAATATCACCCAATAGTAGACCCAAGCACTCTCCATTATTGGGGACAAGCTAAACTGCTGTGAGCAGGATGTTAAGGCTTAATGACACATTAGCATCTAATAAGGGACAGTTTTGTTCACAAACTGAATAACACATTTGCATCTATTATGCAAACCAAGGTCAGCGGTGCCCTTTTCCCTGGCGAATGTTTGATTTCCAGCCTGATCAACAAGCTGCAGTACAGAGCAACTTTTTTGTCTGGGTGGTTGTAAGTCAGATACAATGTACAGGTAGACTCGAGTTCTGTTCAAAGCTTCAACAGGACTTGAAGTTGCTGCAGTATGTGGGTCAATAGGACTCTCTGCCATGTCAGAAAACAAATAATGTATGTCTTTGTGAACTGTGCACGGAGCAGTGTTTCACCAAAAAGAAGTTATGACTCACAAAACGAAAAAATGCAAATCAAGATTATTGCTCTTATTACTTGGTCAAAAATTGGAAATTGCCTTTAAAAGCCACACAAATGATTGTGACTATATTCTGCAAGACCTTAGTAATGCTATGAAATCTTTGTAGAGATTGGCATTGATAGTCAGTATCATGAATTCTTTACTAATCAGTGCAGTAACCAGACTGAAAAGCAAAATTGAAAGCAGTGCCTCCTTTTAATACTCCCATCCATCCATTTTCTACCGCTTGTTCCTTTTGGGGTCGCGGGGGGTGCTGGAGCCTATCTCAGCTGCATTCGGGCGGAAGGTGGGGTACATCCTGGACAAGTCGCCATCTCATCACAGGGCCAACACAGATAGACAGACAACATTCACACACTAGGGCCAATTTAGTGTTGCCAATCAACCTATCCCCAGGTGCATGTTTTTGGAGGTGGGAGGAAGCCGGAATACCCGGAGGGAACCCACACAGTCACAGGGATATATATATATATATATATACACACATACATACACACACACACACTTGCTTGCTTGCGGCTGTCCATCGATTACGATGATGACGTTGCTCCAGTAATGGGTTATTGAGGGGGGTTTCGTATATGCCATTGCATGTGGCTGTGCAGGCCAATGCGCGACCCGCATGGTTTGCCACATGTGGGGCAGATGTAGTCCACGCTTGAGAGGGGGGCCCCTGCAGCGCGCTGATGTCGCTGTAAACGTTGTTGTTTTCTCCTCTCAGTGGTCTGCTCCTGGAGATGAGCAATGCCGGCGTGACTGCAGTTGCGCCAGGTGTGGCGATCAGCAGCCAAGACTTCCAGTGCGGAAGGCTGGATAGCACAGCGCTTCAGGAGGGTTTTTATGTGGTCCTTGTAGCGTTTCCGCTGACCCCCAGGAGACCTACAGCCTTCCTGGAGTTGGCCGTAGAGGATCTGTCGGGGGAGCCTCTGGGTGGGCATGCGGATTACATGCCCCACCCAGCGCAGATGTCTTTGCGCAAGGAACACTTGGATGCTGGGTGTTTGGGTCCGGTCATAAATATCCACATGTGGGACTCTGTCCTCCCAGGTCAGACCCAGGATCCGTTGCAGGCAGCGGATGTGGTATCTCTCCAGGATTCTGACGTGCCTTTGGTAAGGGGTCCAGGCTTCCGAGCCGTATAGCAGTGTGGACAGACAAACTGCTTTGTAAACAGCTGCTTTGGTGGAAACTGTCAGGTTTCTGTTCAGGAAGACCCTGGTTTTGAGCCTACCGAAGGCAGCAGACGCTAACCCAACACGAACCTGGATGTCATTATCGATGTTACAGGTGGGGGACAGGACGCTTCCGAGGTAGGTGAAATGTGGAACGATGGTGAGCTGCTGGCCATCAATGTTGAAGACAGGCACTTCTGACTGGTGGGTAGAGTGTTGCGCAATGATCTGAGTTTTTGAAATGTTGACCTTGAGTCCTAGGGCGCTGTATGTGGATGAGACCACGTTAAGTGCACGTTGTAGAGATTCTGGCGTGTGGGCAAGGAGAGCACAATCGTCAGCATACTGAAGTTCTAGGATCTGTTGTTTTGTAATTTTAGTGAAGGCCTGGAGGCGCCGGATGTTGAAGAGACTGCCGTCCAGCCGGAACTGTATGTGGATGCCATCTGTGTTTCCCAGAGCTTTGTGTGAGAGGAGGGTGACTGCTGAGAGAAAGAGGTTGAATATGACAGGGGCTAGGACACATCCCTGCCTAACCCCGACTTTCACATTAAAAGAGGGGGATTGCTGGCCTCCAATGCGGACACAGGCTCGCATTCCATCGTGTAGTTGTCTCAGGATGTTGAGGAACTTTGGCGGAATCCCCAGCCTTCCCAGTAAGTCCCAGAGGAGATTCCGGTTCACAGTGTCAATACCCGGAGGGAACCCACACAGTCACAGGGATATATATATATATATATATATATATACACACATACATACACACACACACACACACACACACACACACACACACACACACACACACACACACACACACACACACACACACACACACACACACACACACACACACACACACACACACATATATATATATGCTTGCAGTCAGATAAACAATAAGCAAACCAAAAATGCAAATATAAATAATCGGAATATGATTCTCCCGAAAACATTTATTGTGGGCTTTACAGCAAAAAAAATGAAAGAATGGACACACAGATGAGAACAACATAACATGTATTCTGAAAAGAATACAAAACTGCACATTGGTTTTAAATTGCACTAAACTATATTGTCAACGGACCTACTGCAGAACAGTGAAGGAAGGGCAAGGATGGGTTCAATCGACAAATGTGACAAAATAAGTCAAGATCCATGCATTTCACATCTCTTCACCGCAATAGAGATGATTCCGATGGAGTGTCCATCTTTAGATTCTTGTTGGGGTATGTACAGCATTGTGACAGTGCTATATTGTCGCCCAAAAGGAACATGTCAACCTCACTCAGTATTGCAAATGATAGAAGACACACTTTAGATTGTATATTATTTTGTCTGTTTATAATATACATTGCACAAACAGAGAATCCAGAGACTGTTTTTTTTTTTCCTTCACCACTGCATAAGCTACTGTATCTATCCATTGTGGCACATTTTCTGTAATACATCACAATATACAGTATACTGCTTATGACATTCTCATGTCAGCAAATTAAATATTGTAAGTGCCAACATGTAAAATATATGGTGTGGATAAATGATCAGTTTATACAAGCACAAACTAGCTGCTGTGACTCTTCTTTTGGATATGATGAATTGTGCGAATGTTTCTTGAAAAGGAACCAATCATGATGTTCCTCTTTTTTGAATTATAAATGTTATTACAGTTTCGAATTCTCGTGTTAAATCATGCCAACGCGTCAAATTATAAGGCTCATCCACGCTGTCTCTTTTTAAATAAGGGGGTCACATTAATGTCAGAGTGTGCCAGGCTTACCGTATTTTTCGGGCCATAACCTACTCAGTGGCCTAGTGGTTAGAGTGTCCGCCCTGAGGTCGGTAGGTTGTGGGTTCAAACCTCGGCCGAGTCATACCAAAGACTATAAAAAATGGGACCCATTGCCTCCCTGCTTGGCACTCAGCATCAAGGGTTGGAAGTGGGGGTTAAATCACCAAAAATGATTCCCGGGCGCGGCACCGCTGCTGCCCACTGCTCCCCTCACCTCCCTGGGGGTGATCAAGGGGATGGGTCAAATGCAGAGGACAAATTTCACCACACCTAGTGTGTGTGTGACAATCATTGGTACTTTAACTTTAACTTTAATAAGGTGCACTGTTGATGATTGGGCCTATTCGGGTCAATATTCAGACATAGGGCTTCCTGGGTTATAAGGTGCATTAAAGGGGCCATATTATAATGGTTGTTCTTTGGTCAAAATGTTGCATAGATTATGTTTTACAGACCATTTTAAAGCCATTTTCTGAACGTCTCTTCAGGATGCACAGTTTTGTGGGTGGTCTTATTTACGTGGCTCCACTTTGACAGCATCTTCTCTCCGTCACCTTGGTTGTCATTTTAGCGCTTCCATAGCGAAACTACTGACAGATATAAATTAGAACTCTACGCTACTTTGTATTACAAATGGCAACAGCCGACGATGAATGCCCCACAACAAGATGATAGAGAAAAAAAAAGGAGCTTATATACCGCGGCGCAGACTACAATGGTGGAGGCATGCAAATTTTCGGGATTGATGCAGATCCCTAATACACAACAGCATGTACCAATATGTACTTTTGTTTTGCATAATATTGCAAAACAAAACTCCCGATAATATGTCTCCTGGTAAGTGCCATTTTGGGGTTGTTATACACACACCTTAATAATACCCCTATGTTGAAGCAAAGTACGTCTGACTACAGTAGCCCCAATGCTCCAAAAATCCATCAAGCGGTGCGGCTTTGTAACTTACCACAGTCGTACTAAAACATTCTGACAGATTTTTGAGTGCCGTGTGTAATGTTCTCTACACAATGAAACTTCAAAGGTTTGGTCTTGCTTGCTAGAGTCATTTAATGAACAGGCATCAACCTGCAGTCCACACTCATTTCTTATGTGTGACTGCCATCTACTGGTTACACTTATTACACCGTGAACCACATAAAATTGGTTTGAGGTCTGTAAGCACAACCAGAAATAATACATACATAAGGCGCACCGGGTTATAAGGCACAATGTTGATTTTTGAGAAAATTAAAAGGATTTTAAGTGCACCTTATAGTCCAAAAAATATGGTACTTATATGGGCACGCCCATGGAAACGCTCAAAGCCTGCCTCCATCCTACAGTGGGCTCGGCAGGAGGCGTATACATGGAGGAGGGCTAGGGGTTGTAGTTATATACATTAGGGTTGCAGCTATCGACTATTTTAGCAATCGAGTAAATCTATCAATTATTTGGTTCGAATAATCAAGTAATCGGATAAAACACACTTTATAGCCTTAATGCGTATTTTAGAGAAAATACACAACCTTTATTGTGCTTGCTATATAACCTTCATTCTTTTTTCCCCAAAAAAGCATATTATCAGCATTTTTATATGTTTAGTTTTTAAATTGGAGCATCAATAATAATTTAAGGTAAAACCACAAATGTGTGCTCTATTGTTGTGGCCCTGCAGAAACGATGTATGTAAGGCAGGGGTCTGCAACCTGCAGCTCTGGAGGCTTTCCTCAATAAATAATGGGTTTTTAATTTTACTTTATTTTAATTGTGTTAGTTTATTTGGATGTAACAGTTGTTACTTTGGAGAGTTTGGTGATCTTGTTATAAAATGTTTTGTAAACCAAAATGTACGCCACACCTCCTAGCATAATTTTTTGCTGCCAAGCAATTTCATTGTTTTTAGCCCTAGTAAGACAGCAATGGACCAGATCAAAAAAGATACAAATTCTGATGAAAATAGAGAGTTAATGCTTCATGGACTGATTCATTTGCTGAGGTTGGTTCAGCTTTGTGATTGACTGATTGATTGATTGAGACTTTTATTAGTAGATTGCACAGTACAGTACATTTTCCATACAATTGACCACTAAATGGTAACACCTGAATACGTTTTTCAACTTGTTTAAGTCGGGGTCCACGTTAATCAATTCATGATACTGTTCTTATATGTGGGGATAACATAGCAAACAACAAAAAAATTATGTTGAAAGACAATTCCAGAACAAACACACATTATTCGCGGGAAAATTACCCAGCTGGAGATTACCGCAAAGGAGCAGTTTCAGAACTGCTGCAGAAAGCTCATTAGAGCAAAAATACTTGGCGAGTTGTATTCTTTCTAGTGTTTGATTTCATAAATTCTATATCATAAAGTGTTAATCTGCTCAAATGGCGTGCTGAAGGTTGCCGACCCCTGATGTAAAGTTACGGGCACTCCATGCTATCAGGCTCTTCTGAATTGTAATAGTTACACTCATTTAACAAATAATGGAAACAAGAAAATATAAATTAAAGCTTTTTTTTCTAATCAAATTAAGTGATTAATCAAATGAATTGATTAATAGATCAATTGTTGGAGCCCTAAAATACACAGATCGTTTTCACAGGATGTAGAAAATAAAAGCAAACAATGCAGATCTACAAAGCTTTCTGTGAAGGCAATCATGTGTAGCTGCTCCATCAAAGTCACATAAATCAAATAAAAAAGGTCTGCGGTGGGATAAAATACTGATATGGCAAAATGTTATGATACTTTTTCTATTGATATAATAGCGAATGTTAATGCCACAATTAAGGATGGGTATGGTTGACATTTGAAACGATACAGTACAGATTCCCAGCACCTGGGAATTGATACCGGTATTTAACGGTACCAATTTTCGGTACTTTTGTGTGTGTTAATAAATATTGTTTTTTTTTAAATAATAAAATAATATTTTTTATTCTAACATTTAAAACTGAGCTGATTATAACTGCTATCCATTGTTACATCTTTGATTGATTGATTGATTGAGACTTGTATTAGTAGGTTGCACAGTGAAGTACATATTCCGTACAATCTCATTGTCAAGTATAACATCAAGTTGCAATGACAGATGCAAGTCCAAGACATATTGTAGTGTACTTTTTAGCGCACCAGATGTTTGATTGTAACGTGCATCTAAACGTGGTTGTAGTTGTAATTACCGTATTTTCCGCACTATAAGGCGCACCTAAAAACCACAAATTTTCTCAAAAGCTGACAGTGCGCCTTATAACCCGGTGCGCTTTATATATGGATAAATATTAAGATTCATTTTCATAAAGTTTCGGTCTCGCAACTTCGGTAAACAGCCGCCATCTTTTTTCCCGGTAGAACAGGAAGCGCTTCTTCTTCTACGCAAGCAACCGCCAAGGTAAGCACCCGCCCCCATAGAACAGGAAGCGCTTCTTCTTCTACTGTAAGCAACCACCCGCCCCCGTAGAAGAAGAAAAAGCGCGCGGATATTATCATTTCCTTTGTGTGTTTACATCTGTAAAGACCACAAAATGGCTCCTACAAAGCGACAGGGATCCGGTTCATGAAAAGACGCAATCTCTCCATCCGCACACGGATTACTATTTCACAGCAACTGATATTCCTGTGAACCGCACTGTGGATACAACGGGAGCACGTACGGTGAATATTCGCACCACAGGGAATGAGAAGTCATCCTTCACTGTGGTTCTAGCTTGCCATGCTAATGGCCAGAAACTTCCACCCATGGTGATATTCAAAAGGAAGACCTTGCCAAAAGAGACCTTTCCAGCCGGCGTCATCATAAAAGCTAACTCGAAGGGATGGATGAAGAAAAGATGAGCGAGTGGTTAAGGTAAGTTTAAGTTTACGCGAAGAGGCCGGGTGGCTTTTTTCACGCAGCTTCGTCCATGTTGATATACGATTCCATGCGCGCCCACATCACGCTGGTTTTAATATATTATTAAAGTTTGACTGACCTATTTGACTGTTTTTTTGACATTCCTTTAGCGCAGTTAGATGCGGCTTACAACACGGGGCGGCTTATAGGTGGACAAAGTTTTGAAATATGCCGTTCATTGAAGGCGCGGCTTATAACCCAGGTCGCCTTATGGTGCGGAAAATACGGTAACACTTTTGGAGGTGTGAAAATTGCTATGTAAACTCGCCAATGCTAATCACTAGCATATCAATAGCAAAATCAATGTATATTAGCACCAAGCTAGCCCATTTTTGGAAAAGTGGAGCCCTACTAACTTACGTTGGAGCGTATTTTGAGTCAATTTCTTTGTTCGAATTGGAAATTGCAACATTACAAACAGGTAGTTTAGCTGAGTCTGCTCAGTGCTGCTGGAGTGAGCGCCAAGTGCCTAGTATTGTATCTAGTACATATTGTATTGTATATTGTGTTTTAGGCTGAATTTAAAATCTATCACTCAACTATAAAATATTGCAATATATGGATATATCATTGTGACTCTAGTATAGTGATATGTATCGTGAAGTCCTTGCCAATACCCAGCCCTACAAAAGGGCTGAAAATAAGTATAATGGGTCCCCTTTAAGCATGTCTGAAACAAATAAACCATACCATCCAATACTGCACCCTGGCAGTATGGGAGTGATGACATAGTGAGTAGGAAAGACAATAAGTGTCAAGTCCTCAATAGTTTGAAAATCAGTGCCTTGCGCCCAAACCCTTTGGCTCAGGAAGCAAATTAACATCTTTCCAATAATCAGTTTTGATTTTCCTTTTTTAGTGGGTGTTACACTTATTTCTGTCAGGTGTGGGTCTTGAACTCATCACCTTACAAAGTTCCGACATCTAATTTTGACAGGTAAACAAAAGTGTCATCTTTTTTTCGGAATTTTAATCAAGTTAGCTGTGTTCTTGCCTGCAATACCCAATAGATTTTCTGCCAACAACCTCCAGTTCCAATTCCCGGTGTGGGACCAGATCTCCCTTTGCACCACAATCCCTCTTCATTCAAATGCATAGCTTGCATTAACACAACACCTCTTTTTGTTTTCCTTTTCTGACCCTCTACAAATCAAATTCAACCCCTAAATTTGCCTCTCAGGTATTTCTTCACTCTCGGCCACTGCTAAGGTTATCCAGGGTAAATCCCACCTAACCTTTTCCGTGTCCACACACACACAATGGTCGTTTAAGACCCCCTCCTCCCTCCGTCCGCCGGCACAACGCGACCTAGTACGCATGCACGAATAAAATGCACGCTTCACAGTCACCTCTGACCTGGAAGTGTATCCATACTCTGTGTTTCAATGTAGACTATTGCCACATTTCTCTTAATAGTAAACCTTGCTTGCCTCCCCATCAGCAGCTGTTAGACTATTGTAGTGAATCACACCTGAGCCATCATACATGAATCATATCTTTAATGGACGTGTGAAAGTAAACAATGTGATAAAGAACATTTTACAACAATCATAGATATCTCTTCAGGACACTGTGCTTGTAGACAGTCGTACTTGACGGCCGCAACCACTTCATGGCTTCACAATAGTTATGGAGTACAAAACTAGGCATTGAGTAATCGCTCGACATACTTTGCGGACAATAACTAGTAATAGTCTGCTTTGCCAGTCCAAATGCATTCGCTGTTTTTCGTAGTTCGTTGTCCCCCCTTCGACAAATGGAAAAAGTTTTTCACTAAGTAGAATCACAGCTGACGTGGACATTCGGAAGTTATCTTGCCGTTCAGCTGGCACAACACACTCGTTGACAAACTTATCCCACCAGGCTGCCGTTCTTCCAGGCCTTATCCAAAACCTTCGCTCAACCGTCTTTGTTGCCGTCTGAGATGTGTTGTATCTGAAATAGCTGCAATCGCGTGTTTGCTTCTCTTAAGGTATTCATGTGTGATTTCCACACGGGAATGTCTGGATGACTCGCCTTCATCTTTCTGACGTCACTTCCTGTGTGGGGCGCGGACTTTCTGGCATCACTTCCTCTCCTAACTCAGTTTGTAAACGATCAATGAGTCCATACAAAGCTAAGAGCCGGAGATTCAAGAAATACACGGCGCACTTACTCGTGTAAAAAAATTGTCCGAGGAGGGGGACTTTAAACGCTGGTTTTGTGTGGCTGAAATGAGGCTTAGCCTAAATAATTATTCGTTTAAGGGGTTATCCGGCTTAGTGTAGACATAGCCTTAGAGCAGTGGTTCTTAACCTTGTTGGAGGTACCAAACCCCACCAGTTTCATTTGCGCATTCACCGAACCCTTCTTTAGTGAAAAATAAAATGTTTGTTTTTTTCAAATTCAAGACAAAGTTATGTTTTTGGTAACACTTTAGTATGGGGAACATATTCTAAGTAACAAAGACTTCATTTAGAGTTATTTGGACACTAGGGGAACATATTCTATGTAATAAAGACTTAATTTAGAGTTATTTGGTTAGGGTTAGGGTCAGGGTTAGAGTTATAATAAGGCCATGCCGAATAAGGCATTAATAAGTACTTAATAATGACTAGTTAAGAGCCAATATGTTACTAATTTGCATGTTAATAAGCAACTAATTAATGGTGAATATGTTCCCCATACTAAAGTGTTACCATGTTTTTTTACTGGTGCATAAAATGAACTGTGCATGAACATCACCTTGTTCAAACAACAAAACCAACACAGTGCATAAACTCACAACAAATTACACACCTGCAAATCAGTCAGCTGTTGCCGTATCCGTAATACGCCGATAGGGAGAAGTTTGTATTTACACGATGAGTCGGGTGTGTCTTGACCTGCGCCGAACCCCTGAGGCCGACTCACCCAACCCCTAAGGCAGTGGTTCGATCGAACCCAAGGTGTTCGGTGAGTCGGCCTCAGGGGTTCGGCGGAGCCTCTGCCGCCGAGGTCAAGACACATCCGACTCATCGTGTAAATAAAAACTTATTATGGATACCTCCAAACAATGTTCCCTCTAATTTTCCATCTGATTCGCAGGTGTGTAATTTGTTGTGAGTTCATGCACTGTGTTGGTTTTGTTCTTTGAACAAGATGATGTTCATGCACCAGTAAAAAAAAACATATAACTTTGTCTTGAATTTGAGAAAAAAAACATTTTATTTTTCACTAAAGAAGGGTTCGGTGAATGCGCATATGAAACTGGTGGGGTTCGGTACCTCCAACAAGGTTAAGAACCACTGCTCTAGGGTTCGATCGAACCCAGGTTAAGAACCACTGCCTTAGAGTGTCTTCACATTCGTCCTTTTCCGTTCAGTTAAAACAAACTAAAGTCAGTTTGTTCTGCTAGTACTGTTTGGTCAGGTGTGAACACAGTCCAGTACTAAAACGGGGACCGAAAAGTTATTAGAAATTGAATTGCTTTGCAATGAGTTTGTCATGTAATGTACACTTCACATATGCTTCCCAGCCAAAGCGCGACTTGATACATATGCTTAACTGAGCAGTATCTGGACTGCTGACAAAAATAACAGTGTGACCCCACTGAAGTCATCACCAAGTATCTTTTTTATTTTTATTTTGGTCCATACCAGTGTACTGGACTACAAGTGTTAACGCACCCTTACTTGCTTTATATGTTGTATTTTTTTTTTTTTTTTGCACAAACAAATGAGTAACTGCTGGTTCTGATTTAGGTTCCCTGTGATATGATATGATGACATAATCAAACTGTCATTTAAGTGTTTGCGTGTGTAATATTGTGCAACATCCTACTTCAGCCTGGAGTTGTCACCGGTGCCAAAATATATTTGGATTCTTTTCAAAATAAAGGGGATCACAAAAATATTTTTGGCTTTATTTTAACAGAAAATCTTTTGATACATTAAACATACATTTTATATTGGAATTAAAGAACAACTTTGGCATAAAATAATAGTGAACATATGACAACTTCTCTTTTAGTAGTAACATAGTAGTCATAAAGGCTTCTAGTTTGGCTGCTGATGCATGTAGTAACATATTTTGCATTTTTGATTTTGTCAAAATTATGAGGGACAAGCGGTAGAAAACAAATGGTTTATTAATGTACTTGTTCATTTACTGTTAATATCTGGTTACTTTCTCTTTTAACATGTTTTATCTACACTTCTGTTAAAATGTAGTATACACTTATTATTCTATTGATTGGATACTTTATATAAGTTCTGTGTAATACTACAAATTTGGCTAGGGATCCAATACCAAGTACGATAAATTCCGAACTATAAACTAGTACCGTATTTTTCGGAGTATAAGTCGCACCGGAGTATAAGTCGCACCTGCCGAAAATGCATTACAAAAGAAGGAAAAAAACATATAAATCGCATTAGAGCCCTGCCAAACTATGAAAAAAACTGACTTATAGTCCGAAAAATACGGTACTTTTTTCTACACTTTAAACCCTGCAGCTAATATATATATTTTTATTTGCTGACGGCCAAAAGAAAATTGGGAGGGTTTTGTATTGTTCGTGCTATGACAGCATCATTTGGGCAAATTCACTCACTGCAGTGTCCTTCCATTTACTGGCAGTGCTTTCAACAGGAAGTAGAGTGACGTTCAGTCTTCTCGCCATCCATAGCGTTTCTACTCGTACGCTAGCGTCATTAGCATGGACTAATTTGCTAACATTTACACGGCTGGTTTTTAAGTCTGTGTTAGTATAATTAACTTACAACGGCATTCTTTTTGTATTGTTTCAGTTTGACAAATTCCTCAGTAAACTCACCAAGATGTCACCGTGAAGTTATTGAGTCTGCTTATCTGATTGGAGAGCTGGCTTCCGCAGCTAGTGGGTTCATGACAATGACTTCTGTTTTGTTTGATCAGCCATTTTGCTGCCGTGTTGCAGGCAACATTTAGAAACAATTAAGGTATGTCAATAAAACCTTTGTAGAATTTGACTGTGTAAATAACTCATTTTGCAACGTATATATCTGCAGCTTATAGTCCAGTGCGGCTAATATATGGATTTTTTTTTCTTTCTAAAATGTAGTGGGGGCGGCTCCCATTGCGCTCTATAGCCCGGAAAATATTGTAGTTACAGGGGCATACACTGGTCATAATTAAAGTTCTCCTGTTTCCAGGAGCGTATTTCCTGAGTTTTTATAAACATTAAAAAAGACAATTGATTTCTTGATAATAAAACATATTGATGTAATCATTGTATTATCGACTATATACGGCTCCTGTACTTGAACAGTCAATATCTTTATAAATCCACCCATTTGTTTACATTCAGGAGCGTAAGCGGTTAACTATTTTATCCTACGTGTGTACTGAAGCATGTTTAGCTGTTCCTCATCCTCCAGGTTTGATACTTGCCAGAAACAGTTTATTTGTCGCCATGGAGGGGAGGATGAGGAATTTATAAGTATCTAAAACACTTTGGACATTAGTAGCGCGCTATGTTTTGAAGCACCACTTGCAGAGCGGCGCTTCAGTGTTTATAGTTTCACCTTTGTAATTAGTTTTGAAAACAAAATGTGTCCATTCTCCATCTTTTTCCACAATCTGTGCGTCTGTTGCTCCTATCATCCATCCATCCATCCATCTATTTTCTACCGCTTGTCCCTTTTGGGGTCACGGGGGGTGCTGGAGCCTATCTCAGCTGCATTCGGGCGGAAGGCGGGGTACACCCTGGACAAGTCGCCACCTCATCACAGGGCCAACACAGATAGACAAACAACATTCACACTCACATTCACACACTAGGGCCAATTTAGTATTGCCAATCTCATCACACACATAATTAACCTCTCAATTAAACAAGGCCATGTACCCAAGGATTTCAAGATAGCAAGAGTAACCCCCCTTTTTTTTTTAAAAAGGTAGCAAATTAGAACCTGGTAACTACCGACCTGTTTCTATTCTCAGTTCCATTTCAAAAGTAATGGAAAAAATAGTTTATGAACAGGTCGATAGATACCTTGCTACTAATAAACTCATGTACAAATTCCAATCCGGCTTCAGAACTAACCACTCCACTGACACATGCCTTCTCTATCTGACCGACCACATCAAACATGAGGTGGACGCGGGCAAATACTGCGGCATGGTCATGCTGGATCTTCAGAAGGCCTTTGACACCGTTGACCACGCTATACTGTTGGATAAGCTCAGAGCAATCGGATTTGATAAAACCTCATCGAGCTGGATGCAATCTTACTTGGAGGGGAGGGAACAGGTGGTAGAGGTGAACGGCACCGTGTCCCCCCCTCAGTAAGCTGTGGAGTCCCCCAAGGCAGTATATTAGGGCCTTTACTATTCCTAATATACGTAAATGACATGTCATCAGCATGCGACTGTGAATTGTTCTTGTTTGCGGATGACTCGGCCCTGCTGGTATCCGGCAAGGACAAGTCACAGGTGGAAAAAAATCCTCAGTGCTGAACTCCTTAGTATTTGCACCTGGCTCGCTGACAATAAACTATCCATACACTTAGGTAAAACGGAATCCATCCTATTTGGGTCCCAAATCAATCTCAAGAAAGTCAATGACTTCACTATAAAAGTGGGTGACATTGTTATCACCAGGAAAGATGAGGTCACCTACCTAGGTTCCATTCTAGAGGCTAATCTTTCCTGTGATAAAATGGCAACCAAGGTAATCAGAAAGGTCAACCAACGAATGAGATTTCTCCACAGAATCTCCTCTCTGGTCAACAAAAGCACCTTGAAGATTCTAGTGGGAACTCTCGTTCAAACCTTTTTCGATTACGCTTGCATCTCCTGGTACCCTAGCACCTCCAAAACCCTCAAATCTAGACTCCAAACATCCCAGAACAAGCTAGTCAGGTTACTTTTAGACCTCCACCCCAGATCACACCTCACTCCAACCCACTTCTCCAAAGTGGGCTGGCTCAGGGTGGAGGCCAGAGCAAAACAACTTGCACTGAGCCTAGTCTATAAAATCCGCTACACCTCCCTGATACCAAAGTACATGTCAAACTACAAACCACAACACCAAGGGGAGTTCCACAAACCACGTTAAACCCAGATTCCGATCTAACAAAGGTCTAAACTCATTCTCCTTCTATGCCACATCAATATGGAATGCACTCCCAAAAGGTGTAAAAGAAAGGGCATCTCTATCCTCCTTCAAAACCGCACTAAAACAACACCTCCAGGCAACTTCAACCCTTGACTAACACCCTCCCCCGATCCACATCCCACCTACCCGGATTGTAAATAACCAAATGTAAATAATCAAATGTATTTCTAATGTATATACTTGTTCTTATGCTTTCTGAACTCACTATGTTCTCTGCTCGCTGTACATATCCTACCAAGTCAGACCTACACTGTTTCAATGCCCATTTCCCTGATGATGCAATTGTTGATGACTGAAGTATGCTGTTATCTACCAAACCCTCCTCATCCCACACCCCGGATTGTAAATAATTCAATGTATATACTCTGATGATTAACTTGTGTGATGACTGTATTATGATGATAGTATATATTTGTACCATGAATTGATTTACGTGGGCCCCGACTTAAACAAGTTGAAAAACTTATTGGGGTGTTACCATTTAGTGGTCAATTGTACGGAATATGTACTGAACTGTGCAATCCACTAATAAAAGTTTCAATCAATCAATCAATCAATCAATGTTGACTTGTGTCGCGTCATGAGCCTCGGCGCGCCATCAGGCACATGAAGAAAAGAAAAAAGTAGCTGTATTTTTCAAAAGGCTTTATAGTACCTTTTTTAATTTATTAGTACCGGTCAACCGTATAACCCCACTTCAGTCTGAGCAAAGCACTGTGCAATAAATCGGATTCCCAGATAAGATAAACATATACAATGAAATGATCTGACTCCAAATTTTGTTGGGAGAAAAGCTTGTAGTACTCATAAAATAAGCAGTTCTATAAATGCTTTGCTTGGTACTCTTAATACAATAACAGAGGCATCTCCTTTGGACTTCTTCTCTCACTATCCATCCCTGCTCAGACCATTCCTTCATGTTGATATGTTTTTTATGCTAATCTGGGGTTGATGTTTATGTAAATGTGCAGTAATGGCATAGGCGTTGGTCTTGGACGAGCAGGCAAAGCTTCTCTTCTCGCACTCAATCAACTCTGTTTTGTCAAGTTACAGCAGTTATAGCGCTGGTCTTATGACTGTGGTAAAATGTCTACTAAATGAAGTGTTATGGGCACACACTAACACACACAGCCGTGTGAACTCTTGAATTGCTTGGATTGTGTCCACTGTTGTAAAACCACAAAATACAGAGCCATTTTGTTTTGCGTGCAACAAAACTTGTATGGTAGCATTTTTTTTTTTACGTTCTTTCTGTAAGCTATTATAGAGTCTAAACTCTGCTGACACTCAGAGGCTTCCTTAACTGAAATTCAAATGGAACAGATACAGAACAGTTCATGCGAAGGGCCAGAATAGCTTCCCGCTCAAATAAACAAACAAACAAAAAAAAATGTTGTAAAGAAGAAAGGGGATTCATATGGATTTACCTGACACATGAAACGTGACGAATGAGGTTGGGGGGACGGGACTATGACAGTAGAGTGTTGAATATTAAAAATGTGTTTCATTGGAATTTCAACTTTGGCCTCAACTTCAGCTGCTATGTACAGGAGCGCTTTCTATCATTTTCAGCAGTGAATAGCCACGATTAAACCCCCCACCTTCCGCTCATGCAAGAGTCACCCAGGAATGGGGCCGTATGAATACATTCCCTACTGTAGACTAAAAATTGCCCATAGGCCGCTCTTTGGACACCCCTCGGTTACCATTAATTAAGAACCACTGATTTTCATATCAGTTCAGGTGTCTGACATCAGTTCAGACATAAGTATTTGGTGAAAAAAGTGTGCTTTCTGTCATAACGGTTATGTTTATGATTTATTTGTTTCAGACATGTTTATAGCAGGTTATATAGAGGAACATCACATCGATACATTTGCACAATGTAACAAACAAACAAAGCCTATATTTAATCATACCCCTCCTCCATTTCTTTGACTCATAATTCATTCACACCAGTCTTAATTTTGTTGACTCAAAATATTCGTCTTCGTTATTGTCAATGACCTGTTGTCCCCTGACGAAATTAGGATGATAACGAATGAAACAAAAGCATGTTGACAAAAACATTTAAAAAAGGACATTTATTGATAATTTGGTCAACGAAATAAAACAAGACAACAATGTTGACACAGACAAAATCAAATCATATTTAATTTTGTCTTTATGCGGGTTGGAGAGATTTTTAGTACACCCACAACAAATTCATAAAAGAACCAAACTTCATGAATGTTTTTTGTGACAAAACAAGTATGTGCTCCAATCACTCTATCACAAAAAAATAAGGGTTGTAGAAGTTATGGGAAACTCAAGACAGCCATGACATTATGTTCTTTACAAGTGTATGTAAACTTTTGACCACGACTGTACACACACACACACACACACACACACACACACACACACACACACACACACACACACACACACACACACACACACACACACACACACACACACACACACACACACACACACACACACACACACACACACACACACACACACACACACACACAACCCTGAACTGTGAAATGCGGTGGAAACACAAACCAAACACTTCTTTAGGAACCTATAGATCAAGGTTCAGAGGTTCCAGGAACCAAAAGTTCCTAAACACACCCACTAATTTAATCAGAAAAGACATTTTTATATCCAAATATTTTTTAATCAGACATTTTGTTTATGTGTCTGCAAATATCCCACTCCTCTGATATAACAAGTGCTAAAAAAAAAAAAACGTGTCCCTGCTGTTGGAGTAACGAGCACAATAGTACCGGTATACCAGTATAAAAAAAAACTCTTTGTCTGTCTGCATGGACCTTGGTCAGTAAGTTTGCATTGTATGTGCTTGAAGTTGCATTTTTACTGGTTGTGTGATTAATGTGTGATGCAACACCCGATCACACCACTGTGAGGTCAGTCATTTCCCGGATTAAAAAGATGGCGAACCAAAAGGCCAGGGCCCTCGGTCTGCATTGTATTTCTCTCTTTCTTACGATATCCATTTTATCCCTCTAATTCCCAGACCTTTGCCATCAGCCACCGCATCTATTTCTTTTATTGCTCTTTCTCTCTCTCTGCATTTCCCCTCCTCCCTCTCCCTCATATCATCTGGCCACTTTTGCTCGCACACTCTCCAGCTCACCCACACACCACCCCAACCACTCATATCTGCCGCTGCAGTGTCAGCGCTTACGCACTGCAGTCCTTCGCCGTCCATACATGTGCAATGAAATAACGATTCATATTCTGCAAAAAAAATCAGCCTAAGAAAATCTACATTGTAGTACATTGTAGTACATGGTAGTACTGAAGTAAATGTGGTTATTATGTAAGCGCCAAAAGAAGGCCATTTATCAAACAACATATTTACCAGCTCCTTCACGCACATGGTTGATAAAAAGCGTGTATTAAGTCCAGTTAGTCGAGACATGTTTGTATGTGTAGCCGTGACATATTAGTCTGTTCTTGCGCTGCAGCGATGAGAAAGACATTGATCATCACAGCTGTCTGCAGCTTGCACCGCCTAATCAGGACCATTAATCCCGCCTACCTCTGTCGCTCGCTCTCTCACACACACACACACACACACACACACAGACACGCACAAAAGAAATAAATACATTACATTTCCTTATTACTTTCCATTAGGGCTTGGGGCAAACTCTAATAAGGCCGGAATGTGGGTGTTAGTCAACACACAGGAAACACACAATGAAGAATGTGCACAGGGAGGTTTTTTTTATGCTGACTGTTAAATTATTAGGAGGGCCATGAGGTGAGAAAGTGTATGCACTAGAGATGCGCGGTTTGCGGACACAACCGCGGAGTCCGCGGATTATCCGCGGATCGGGCGGATGACATTTAAAAAAATAAGATTTTATCCGCTCGCGGGTCGGGTCGGGCGGATTAATTAGATATTTATTTTTTTTAATTTTTTTTTGCGGGTGGCAGTTAAACCAATTGGGAAATATATATACATAGTTAAATGTTGTTACCCACATACGAAAAACGAGCAGGCACCTGCAGCATATGCCACAACAGAAGAAAAAAAAAAAAAGAGATGGACACTTTTACGGAGCGGAGGGACGCCTCGCCGGGGTCCGGGACCGAGGCTCCTTCCCCCGAGAGGGCCCCACCGGGAGCCGTAGCTGAGGCGATCCGCGAGAAGGGCCCGACGCACGTCCAGGGTCACTACCGCGCCCACCGCACCGACACCCCGCCTCGTCCGCTTTCGCCGCGGCCGGCGTCACGCGCAGCAGGTAAGCAGCTTACCTGCCCGCCACCCCCGTGGCCGGGGGCTCGTAACATGGGTCACTCCGCGCGCTCCGCCCGCGCAGCTTACCTGCTTGCTCGCAAAATGATTATTAGCATTCAGACAGGTTAAAATGTTGCTAAAACCATCACTTTTCTATCAGTCACAGTGACTTTTCAAAACAAAAATATTACAGCAAAAATCATATGGGTTGATTGACATGTTTATTCTGTAAGCTAACTTCAATAGTTTGAAATTATTTTGACAGTTAATGCCAGTTATCCTGTCAACCTTTCACAAGACTTCAATTTGTTAATTGAAAGTATAAATAGTATAAACACTTTTAACAGTATGTCGTGCTGTGAAATACAGCCGACAGGATGGCGCACCAAACACAAAGCAAGGCCATGCTGCAGGAGAACAATTAAGGACTTCTTTCATTTAAGGTTTGTGATAAACCATCAAACTCATTCGTTAAAAGGACTCTATAGTAATATAAAGCGAATTTTTCTGGACATTATCATGCAAGAAAAGTTTATTTTTGGGATCGCGATCACCGCGTAATGATTTTTAAAGGTTGCATTACATTATTAACTGTCCCATGTGATCAGCCAGTGCGATTGGAAGTCCATGCTCAATTATTGCCTCCGTAAATAAAACTTCGGCATTTATCACATCCAAAGAATCTGTTTGGGCGACGAAAAACGTTGAAAGTTTTCCACTTGTATCGCTAGCAACGGCATTAGACTTGTGTTTTTTTGTCCCAACGTGGTCTTTTACATCACTAATTCCTCCGTGTCCGATCGAAAAATCTTGTCTGCACAAGGTGCAATTCGCGTAGTTTTCACCCTTTTTTTTTTTTTTTTATTAATATTAGATATATAACAACGGGCGGATAGCGGGCGGATGCAGTTCTGATCAAACGTTACATCGGGTGGATGGCGGATGGTTGACGACTTTCTGCCGCGGTTGCGGATGAAATAAATTGCCTATCCGCGCATCTCTAGTATGCACACAAAGTCATGTGAAAAATAGCATGGTAAATGGTAAATGGGTTTTACTTGTATAGCGCTTTTCTACCTTCAAGGTACTCAATTCACCCATTCACACACTGATGGCGGGCGCTGCCATGCAAGGCCCTAACCACGACCCATCAGGAGCAAAGGGTGAAGTGTCTTGCTCAAGGACACAACGGACGTGACTAGCTCGGTAGAAGCTGGGGATCGAACCAGGAACCCTCAGATTGCTGGTACGGCCACTTTCCCAACCCCGCCACGCCGTCCCTGGCAGTGTTCTGAAATTTACTTTTAAAAAGTAATTATAGTTACTTGTTGCTTTACCAAAAAAGTGTTTTATTTACTAACTGAAATGCTCTTTAATAAAAGAAATTAACTGCTAGGTAAAGTAATGTATACGTTACTTTAAAAAATAAATACTGTATTTTCCGGACCATAGGGCGCACACTGCTGATGAATGGTCTATTTTTGATCTTTTTTCATATAAAAGGCGCACCAGATTCTAGGGCGCATCAAAAGAGTCATATTATTATTTTTTTCCTAAATTGAAAACACTTCCTTGTGGTCATCAGTGTTCCCCAACCTTTTTTCCCACCAAGGACCGGTTTAATGTATGCGTTATTTTCACGGACCGGCTTTTTCTACGTGTGGTAGATACAAACAGCAAAAAAAATGAGCATGAGATATGCTCCAGCACCCCCCCGCGACCCCTGAAAGGGACAAGCGGTAGAAAATGGATGGATGAAAAATTTGCATTTGGCTACAATCTGGCACATTAACATTTTATATGTCCATTAATGTGCATTGTCCCATGTAATATAACATAGGAGTTGTAATATACATCAATTAATAAGCTTATTGATGTATTTAGTGGGACAGGCGAAAGTTAAGTCGGAGAAAATGCAGTAGTTTCTAAATTATTGTTTTTGTGCAGCGCGGTAGCAAATACGCCATGGACCGGTACCGGTCGCCGAACCGGTGGTTGGGGACCACTGGTCTACATAACATATAATGGTGGTTCTTTGGTCAAAATGTTGCATAGATTATGTTTTACAGATCATCTTCAAGCCGCTTTCTGACAGTCGCTTCAGGATGCACCGTTTTGTGGGCGGTCTTATTTACGTGGCTCACCTTCGGCAGCGTCTTCTCCCTGTCGTTGCTGTAGCGGTGTAGCGTGCAAGGACGGTAGTGGAAGAAGTGTCAAAAGATGGAGCTAACTGTTTTAATGACATTCAGACTTTACTTAAATCAATAACGGAGCAATATCTCCTCATTCAGAAACAACAACAAAAAAAACGTCCCACCGGAACTCTAATAACTAAAGTTACTTGGGTGAATAATGTAAACTCACTACACCAGTATGTTTTAGCGCTTTCATGGCAAGTTTACTGACAGATATAAGTTAGAACATTACACTACTTTGTGTTAGAAATGGCAACAGCGGAGAATGAATGTCCCATAACAAGAAGATAGAGAAAAAGAAGAAGCCTATAGACTACGTTGTCGGCATGGACTGCAAAGGCGGACGCACGCAATTTTTCAGGATTTATGAAGATCCCAAATACAGATCAGTAGGTACCAGAAGGTAAGAAAAGTTGCTTTTGCATAATATTGCGAAACAAAATGCCAGATAATATGTCTTACCTTATACACACACCATAGTAATACTCGTATGTTTAAAGGGGAACATTATCACCAGACCTATGTAAGCGTCAATATATACCTTGATGTTGCAGAAAAAAGACCTTTTTTTTTTTTTAACCGATTACCGAACTCTAAATGGGTGAATTTTGGCGAATTAAATATTCGCTCTCGGAGCGATGACGTCACAACGTGACGTCGCATCGGGAAGCAATCCGCCATTTTCTCAAACACCGGGTCAAAACAGCTCTGTTATTTTCCGTTTTTTCGACTGTTTTCCGTACCTTGGAGACATCATGCCTCGTCGGTGTGTTGTCGGAGGGTGTAACAACACGAACAGGGACGGATTCAAGTTGCACCAGTGGCCCAAAGATGCGAAAGTGGCAAGAAATTGGACGTTTGTTCCGCACACTTTACCGACGAAAGCTATGATATGACAGAGATGGCAAGAATGTGTGGATATCCTGCGACACTCAAAGCAGATGCATTTCCAACGATAAAGTCAAAGAAATCTGCCGCCAGACCCCCATTGAATCTGCCGGAGTGTGTGAGCAATTCAGGGACAAAGGACCTCGCTAGCACGGCAAGCAATGGCGGCAGTTTGTTCCCGCAGACGAGCGAGCTAAACCCCCTGGATGTCTTGGCTCACACCGTCCCTTATGCCACCGAAGATGATCAAGAGAAGAATATCGACCCTAGCTTCCCTGGCCTGCTGACATGAGGGTAGGTCTGCAGAATATAGTAATTGATGAAAATTGGGCTGTCTGCGCTCTCAAAGTGCATGTTGTTGCCAAATGTATTTCATATGCTGTAAACCTAGTTCATAGTTGTTAGTTTCCTTTAATGCCAAACAAACACATACCAATCGTTGGTTAGAAGGCGATCGCCGAATTCGTCCTCGCTTTCTCCCGTGTCGCTGGCTGTCGTGTCGTTTTCGTCGGTTTCGCTTGCATACGGTTCAAACCGATATGGCTCAATAGCTTCAGTTTCTTCTTCAATTTCGTTTTCGCTACCTGCCTCCACACTACAACCATCCGTTTCAATACATTCGTAATCTGTTGAATCGCTTAAGCCGCTGAAATCCTAGTCTGAATCCGAGATAATGTCGCTATAGCTTGCTGTTCTTTCCGCCATGTTTGTTTGTGTTGGCTTCACTATGTGACGTCACAGGAAAATGGACGGGTGGTTAAAATCAGGCACTTTGAAGCTTTTTTTTAGGGATATTGTGTGATGGGTAAAATTTTGAAAAAAACTTCGGAAAATATAACAAGCCACTGGGAACTGATTTTTAATGGTTTTAACAATTCTGAAATTGTGATAATGTTCCCCTCTAATGCGCCAACAATCCATCAAGCGGCGCGGCTTCATATCTTACCAAAGTCGTACTAAAACATTTTGATATATTTTTGAGCGCTGTGTGTAATATTCTATATTTTCAATGGAACATACAAAATGTTGGTGTTGTTTACATGAGTGATATTGCCATCATACCTCTTACCACATATCTCTTGTGTTTGACTGCCATCTACTCGTCACACTTATTACACCATGTACTAAATAAAATTGCTTTGAAGTCGGTGAGCAAAACCAGAATTATTCCGTACATTAGGCGCACCGTCGAGTTTTGAGGAAAAAAAAGGATTTTAAGTGCGCCTTAGTCCGGAAAATATGTTAAATCAAATATCTGGCATATGCAGTGATGCGTGGCTTGTTGCCTAGTGGCGCGTGATGTGTGACGTCATCGAGGGTTTCAACAGAGCTGTGTTTGTTAGCTTTAGCAGTTAGCAGTTATTTTGTCAGCTCTGATGCCAGTGTTACCTCTGGTAATGAAGAGATTGAATGTGCTGCCATGGCTGTCATATCTTCTTATCAACAAACGGTGTATTGTCTGGATGGCAAGTTTGATACTTCAATCATTGATTTGTTGTTCATTATTTACATTGTGTTCGTGTGTGTATGTTGTGTGTCTGTAATGTTGCCTCTTCCTATTTGATATCAAGTTCATTTTAGTGTGGTGCTGCTCGTTGCTTTCACTAGTAAAAGGATATTTCCTGCATTGAACTTGCTGCACTTATGACACTGTCTTCTTGTTGACATGAAAAGTAGCGTGCCACGTTGCATCAAGCTATCATTGTACTGGACCTAAAAGTAATCAATTAGATTACTCGAGTCGTTACTAGTAAAAGTAACGGCGTTACTAACACTGTTATTATACAACGCCGTTATTATATAACGCCGTTATTATATACAATGCAAGTAGGGATGTAACGACAAAATTCCTGACTGTTAGTATTACCGTTTCAAATTAAAGTATCGTAAAACCGCAATTGATTACTTTACTTTGAAAAAATTCACGGTAACACACGCTAATCGCTAGGTATTTCCTCTCTTACAAACAACACCCGTTTTGTCTTTCATATTAAACACGCTAAAACCTTTACAAATTAAAACAGAAGGGGACATATTTAATAGCTCAAATAATAGTTGTTCTGCAAAATTAAGTACTGTAAATTCCAAACTATAAGCCCCTACTTTTTTCTTACATTTGAACACAGCGTGTTAAAAAACAGCGCTGCTCATTTATGGGTTTTTCTTCGCTGAAGGTCATTATGCGAGTAGTTTAAAAAAACAAAAACAAGCAGACACTGAGTAAGTGATATTGTTTGTGCTAATATGCCATCTTTTGGGCGGGTTTGTACACTGGAGGTGCAGCATTGCCCTTCTGTTTACACAGAGCTTTCAACCGGAAGTACAAGTACCGTTGCGTCTTCTAGCCATCCATAGCGTTTCTACTTGTATGGATTCTCAATTCATCACTTCAAGCAACGTTTTTAGATTTTACAATATAATTAAAGCAATTCATACTTACTAAACCGTCCCATGTGTGATGTCTGTAGGATTGTTTTCATTCATATTTGTACGTGCCATTGTAATGTAATCAAGCTAACTTTGTTAACATTAGGTAATATGCTCACACGTTTACAAGTGTCTTTGTTAGTATGATTAACTTACAATGGTGTTCTTTTTGTATTGTTTCAGTTTCGTTAATTCACCAAAACGTCACTTTGGACTTATTTAGTCTGTTTAGCTGATTGCAGAGCTAGCTCCCACAACTAGTGGGTCCATGACTATGACTTCTGTTTTGTTTTATAAGCCTTTTTACTGCCGTGTGACAGGCACCATTTGGAAACAATTAAGGTATGTAAATAAACACTTACAAAAAAATGTCAGTGTAAATAACTTATTTCACAACGTATACATCGGCAGCCGGTGCGGCTAATACATGTAAAATTATTTTTTCTTCTAAAATTAAGTGGGTGTGGCTTATCTACCGATGCAGTCTATAGTCCTGGAAAATACGGTATATTGTGAGTGTTGCTTAATTATTTATTTTAAATAAAACTTGTTTAAAAGATTTAGGTGTATGTATACGCATGTTTTGAGCACATTAAAACAATACCGTGTTAATGATAATCGTAAAAATGTTGGTCACAGTAACCATAACATGAAATGTTACTATTGTTATATCCCTAATACCAACATATATGATAGTTTATAACACCACCAGATCTAGCTTGTGTGGCCTTTGGTTGCTAAAATATATTAATCTTGTCGTTATTTCAATGACAGCATTTAGTTGATTAATTAATTAAATATGTCATTGTAAAATGTGGCGCGTAACTTCCTCATACCATCAACATGCAGCCTTTTGTGTTCTTTCCACTCTATTCTTGCTTTCTGTCGATGAAAACAAAAATGACAAAATTCTACCGACGAACGGACAGCAATGTCTGAGCGATCTGTTCTAGTCCAATCAGTACCCCAATGGAAGTTCTAATGGAAATACAACAAAAAAAGTGACTAAAACTATGCAGCTTGGGGGTAATGGTATTCTAGCCTCACATTTGACTTTACATCATTATTACTGACAGTGCTGTGCGATATTACAATATATAACAGACTACGACATAAAATCTCCTAACACAAAATACAACTCTATACATGCACCTGGGGATAGGTTGATTGGCAACACTAAATTGGCCCTAGTGTGTGAATGTGAGTGTGAATGTTGTCTGTCTATCTGTGTTGGCCCTGCGATGAGGTGGCGACTTGTCCAGGGTGTACCCCGCCTTCCGCCCGATTGTAGCTGAGATAGGCTCCAGCGCCCCCCGCGACCCCAAAGGGAATAAGCGGTAGAAAATGGATGGATGGATGGATGTTTATATCATCATTTTACCATTTGGGCTGCAGTTAATGTAACTGCAGCAACACTATTACTTTTACGTCAACTGAAAGAAATTTACGGTGGGAGCCCGGATGTCATCAATGTCGCAGTGATGGAAAGCACATCAGAAGCTAAACCAACAAAACCCGTAGGGGACAGAAAAACTCAATTGTATGAATTTAAAAAAGTCAGACACCGACCAAACAACGGTAGGCTAATCTGCAAAACATGCCGCCAACAAGCTATTAGCTCCTTCAACACGTCCATTATTTTCTATCACTTGAAACCACAACATAAAGAACAGTACAGAAAGACAATGTTACTGTTAAAATGCAAGAAAATACTAACGCTACTTCAAAACTACAACGTGATTAAAAGAAAAACGCACCAAACGAGCTTAAAAGTCGTTGTCCAAAGGCACTGTCTATGATAGGCAGTTCCACAAACAAAGAGATATTACAGATTACACTTCTAAATTTGATATATATATATATATATATATATATATATATATATATATATATATATACATATATACATATATATATATACATATATATATATATATATATATATATATATATATATATATATATATATATATATATATATATATATATATATACATATATACATATATACATATATATATACATATATATATATATATATATATATATATATATATATATATATATATATATCGTATTTTCCGCACTATAAGGCGCACCTAAAAACCACAAATTTTCTCAAAAGCTGACAGTGCGCCTTATAACCCGGTGCGCTTTATATATGGATAAATATTAAGATTCATTTTCATAAAGTTTAGGTCTCGCAACTACGGTAAACAGCCGCCATCTTTTTTCCCCGTAGAAGAAGCGCGCGGTGCATGCTGGGATATGTGACGTTTCATTTCCATTTGTGTGTTTATGTAAAGACCCCAAAATGGCTCCTATTAAGTGTGTTGTCTGTCTAATTATAAATAATGCAGACGAGGCGTGTTAACTGAGTTCTCAACGTTTACTCACAGCGTGCTCATAACCACATTCTAACTCCCAGCATACAACAACGCTTCTCAGGGCTACCGCGCATGCTCGTAACTATCGTTGCATGCTGGGTAGTGTAGTTGTTATATTTGCTAGCTCATAACAGCACATTGAGAGACACGCTTACGCGCTTAATTCAATACTCGCCGTCATTCCGGGTGGATTGACAAAAGACCTCCAGCCGCTAGATATTGGTGTCAACAGGGCATTCGAAGCTAGACTGCTAACTGCGTGGGAACAATGGATGACAGAAGGCGAACACACCTTCACTAAGACGAGGAGGCAGCGCCAGACGACGCCAACATCTGCCAGTGGATCGTAAATTTGCCCAACTTTTCACTTCGGACACCGAAGACGAAGGATTTACGAATGAAGAATAACTTCAGAAAGTGAGCGCTATGTTTTATTATGTTGCTATTGCTCTGCACTATTTTGAATTTTACTATGTTTGTGATTGCACATTTGCGTACATTTTGGGAGTGAACAGAGTTGTTAGAACGCTGGTTTTTAATATATTATTAAAGTTTGACTGACCTATCTGACTGTTTTTTTGACATTCCCTTTAGCGCAGCGTAGGCGCGGCTTATAGTCCAGGGCGGCTTATTGGTGGACAAAGTTATGAAATATGCCATTCATTGAAGGTGCGGCTAATAATCCGGTGCGCCTTATAGTGCGGAAAATACGGTATATACATATATACATATATATGAATTAGTATACACTGTCGAAAAGAAGGGCTGGTGCTAGAAAATATCTTATATTGTTTTTTATTGTCTTGTCTTTCTTATGTATAAATGCGTTTTATAAATAAAAAGAGAAAAGATAAGCGCAATTGTCATTCATTTCATTTGTGTATATTTAATTTTAACAAAAAAGACTATATCAACTACTATTTGTCCCTAAATTCCAATGGAAGAAGCACAATGCGTACAGTGTTCTTAATTTGATGGCCATGTAAGAACCCAACATTTTTTTTCTGTCCTGTTGGGAAAAACCTTTAGAAGTGTAATAAAGTGTGTTTTGTCACGATTCCTTCAAACTTTACATTTTTTTTTTCATTTTTATTCTTTTTTACAAATTGTCGCTATCATTGGTATATGCCACAGTGAGTCTGGAAAAAAACAATCATCAAGCACTTGATTAATTTGGAGAAAGTATAGATGGCCAGTTATTAAAGATGAATGATTAGGGAGCGCAATCCGCAACACAAGATTAATAGGAAGTTGGATGTTAAAAAGGGGTGATTTTTCAGTTAACTTGTTTACCAGACAAAAAGTCCTGGGCTGGTGCTTCCAGAACATATGGATACCCTGACCCTGGAGGACAGATCAACAATAGAGCATAGTTATCACAAGTCGAGTACAGTATGTGTGATTGTAAACACAACACCCAATGACTCAAACCCATCTTCCTGTATGCAGCATGTAGTAAAAAAGAAAACCATTGATGGATTAGTTTGTGATTACATTGGTTGTGGGCAAACTCAGCAGTATAATGTAACAAAGCGAGGAAGATAGATGAAGGAGCAAGAGGCAAATGCACATTTCTTGGGATTGGATAAAGAGGTGTCGAGATGGAAAAATATAAAAACAAAATGCACGATGAAGCAATTTGTAGACTGACTAAAAAGGCACTTTTAAAAACACCTTTTAATTTTACGAAGGCTTTACAGTAAATGATTGAATGTTTGTATAATACATAATGCCCCAACACCTTTAACACAACCCAAGTTAAAATAGAATGGCAAAACATTTTTGTATGAAAAAAAAGTGCGTAGTAATGCTAAATGAGAAAATCATGAAGCTGAAAAAACAACAATTGCATATGCGACATGGATTTGACTGGAATGAAGAAAACAGGAAACTGCACTTGGATTAATTCCAAGACATGATGCAGTTGGGCAAAACATGAGGTCAGGCTTAGTTACAGGATGGGGTAGGACAAGGTGACAAAACCACAACGAACAGTGCAAGATAAACACAATAATTTAACTATTTATTTATCTATCTATTCATGGCTAAGATTTCGAATATTCTTGTTTAACATGTTTCCATACATGCAAGTAGGGTTTAAATCATGGGTGTCAAACTCTGGCCCGCGGGCCAAATTTGGCCCACCGTGTAATTTCACTTGGCACGTGAGGCGATAACAAATTAACACTAGAGCTGGCCCGCCAATAATATTCAGCGGCGGTGCCGCGGTATACCGCTAATTCTCATACTTGCCAAACCTCCCGGGAGACTCCCAAATTCCAGTGCCACTCACGAGAATTGTAACGTCCCCTTTTCGTACAGTCCAACAAGAGCTGGCCCAGTTACATAATATGTGCGGTTTAGGCAAACACACATGAGTGAATGCAACGCATACTTGATCTTCAGCGATACAGGTTACAGGGTGCTAGTATAAAAAACTTTAACGTTGTTAGAAATATACGCCACACTGTGAATCCACACCAAACAAGAATGACAAACACATTTTGGAAGAACATCCGCACCGTAACACAACATAAACACAACAGAACAAATACCCAGAACTCTTTGCAGCAGTAACTCTTCCGGGACGCTACAAGGTGTGTGTGTGTGTGTGTGTGTGTGCGTGTGTGTGTGTATGTGGGGGGGGGTCTTTGGAGGTAGCGGGCGTGTATATTGTAGCGTCACGGTGTTGTGCCGGACGATGCACCCCAGGCGTAGAATGCACCCCCTGACGGGAGTGTTATATCAACTAAAGCCCACACTTAAAGTTTCCACGTGCAAGATTGAATCTATTTGAAAAAGTTATTTAATAAGAAGCCAAAAGTGCAAAAACAATAATGTTCGTGTTGGAGGAGTTGTGAATGAAGGAAGTATGAAATCCGTGTTGCAGTCTGCAGGTGTCCCTAATGTTGTGGCCCAGCAGCGACTGCAGCACAGATTTAATATTTTATTCATTTACAACTCCTCCAACACGAACATTATTGTTTAAATAGATTCAATCTTGCACGTGGAAACTTTAAGTGTGGGCTTTAGTTGATATAACACTCCCGTCAGGGGGTGCATTCTACGCCGGGGGTGCGTTATCCGGCACAACACCTGAAGAGTCAGTGCTGCAAAGGGTTCTGGGTATTTGTTCTGTTGTGTTGTGTTTATGTTGTGTTACTGTGCGGATGTTCTCCCAAAATGTTTTTGTCATTCCTGTTTGGTGTGGATTCACAGTGTGGCGCATATTTCTAACAATGTTAAAGTTGCGTATATGGCCACTCTTAGTGTAAACTGTATCGCTGTTGATGAAGTATGCGTTGCATTTAGGTGTGTGTTCGTACAGGAGCCGCTCATATCTTGTGACTGGGCGGGCATGTTAGAAGGGATGAAAAGCGGACTTGACGTCAGCTCGTAGAGGACGTTAAAAGCAGTGCCTGTAAGGCACGCCCCCAAGACTGTGGAATACGAGAAATAATGACTGATGAACACCTCGTTCGATAATGAAGGTTGCCTCAGCTCAAAGCCTGAGCCCCGACATTAATGAACTAGCATCCAAGAAAAGATGGCAGGTATCTGGCTTGGGCACATCAGATTAGATCAGTGTGTTGCAAACTGAGCAGTTTAAAGTCCTTAATAGTTGGTTTATTCATTATTTTATTATCAAATGTATTAGCCTGTGGAAAAAGTTAATGTTGATTTTTACCTCAGAAGGCTGCAAATAGAAAAGAGGCATTACATTTTTATTTAAATTGTATTTGATATGCCGTTGGGGTTTTTAAATTTGTATTATTATTATTTGAAACTCGATTTTGCATGTCACTATAAAGTTATATAAACCTTGCTTGTTCAATATTTAATGCAAAACTTGTTTGGGTCCCTATTAAAAGGTTAATTTGTTATACCTTGGCCCGCGGCTTTGTTTAGTTTAAAATTTTGGCCCACTCTGTATTTGAGTTTGACACTCCTGGTTTAAATGAAGGTTTCACCCTTATAGGACACTGGCCAAGATTTAACATTTTATTTAAAAAAAGCTCCCTAGTTTTAGAGCTATTGACTTATTTTAGTCATTAACTTTACATCATAAACTTATATATATATATATATATATATATATATATATATATATATATATATATATATATATATATCTATTCCAGTTTAAAAATGTTAACATTGAAAAAATATATATAGTTTGGTTTTCCCCACATTGAATGTTTAAAGATTCTGCAACATCCCGAGGATACTTAATTTAAGAATTGCAAATTAAATAATGCTTATTTTCAGAATGATATACCTATTTTATTTTAAAAGTCTTGCTAATTTCGAGAAATAAAATCCTAAATTAGGATTGATTTATTGATTGAAACTTTTAGTAGTAGATTGCACAATTCAGTACATATTCCGTACAATTGACCACTAAATACGTTTTTCAACTTGTTTAAGTCGGGGTCCGCGTAAATCAATTCATGGTAGGATGTTTTATCAAGAGAAATTCACGAGATACACGGGCAGACAATGTCAATAGTTTTTAAAGTTTCTTCCTAAAATCTAGGTTTTTTTTACCTTATATTTTGTCATCTCTTTTTTGCAGTGCGCAAATTACAATTTCAAGGGACAAATCCTAAAGCTTACAAAAAAAATTAACATTAATAAGAACAGTCCAAATTAACCCACTTTGTTTTGAAATCAGGTTAGAGTGTACTTGGTTTAACTTTAATATCATGATCAGAATTATATTATACTGCGTCTTAGTAAAATTAGCGGATGGAAAGTCAACAATGTAACCGTTTTATTTAGGCCCTGGCTTCATGAGTTCATTTGCAAGCACCTGACAACACATGGCACAACTATGGCCTTCCGTCATTGTTGTCATTAAAACCTAACGCCATGTAATTGTGCTGAGTTTAGCCGGTTCACTATAACAAATGCCAGCTGGTGTGGCTGTGAAGTAGTACTGTACGTGTGTACACCTCACACCCTGACACCTTAAAAGATCGTGCTGGACAACAAGTTAACAGCTTGGGTTTTGTTTCCCAGCACTCTCGTCTCTCAATCTGCGCAGCCCTGTGGAGGCGACTTACTTTAGCATTTGCATCCCTTGATGAAGTGGATGGACCTGAATATTGGTCCATTGTGCCATTTAGGCCCCGTTTACACTAAGCCGGATAAGGTTATCCAGGTTAAATCACACCTAACCTTATCTGTGTCCACAAGGTCACTGTTCAAGACCCGCCATCACATCCACGGGAGCTCGCATTCTCGTTGACTCTCTTTCGACAAATAGACAAAGTTTTTCGCTAAGTAGCATCACAGCTGACCTGGACATTGGAAAGTTCTCTTGCCGTCTAAAAAGTGTTGTATCCGAAATAGCTGCAATCGCTTTCTCTTAAGGTATTCATGTGTGATTTCCACAAGCGTCTGTAAATGTAGAAAAAGGAGAAACACGGGCATGTCTGGATGACTCGCCTTCATATTTCCAGTGGTTAGCTCCGAGCTTTATTATGAAGCTGGTTGTGGCGTGTTCTTTCTGACGTCACTTCCTGTCTGGGCGATGTCTTTCTGGCGGCACTTCCTCCCCGAATTTACTTTGTAAACGATCAATGAGTCCATACAAAGGTAAGTGCCCGAGATTCAAGAATTACACGACTGACTTACCCGTGTAAAAATTTGTCCAAGGAGGGGGACCTTAAACGATGGTTTAGTGTGGCTGAAACGGGGCTTAGGCTAAATAATTATTCGTTTAAGGGGTTAAACGACTTAGTGTAGACATGGCCTTAGACCTGCAGCAATATTTGGGCACTTAAGAGTCTGATCTACTAAGATCCCCTCAAAAAAGTGGTAAATAGCTATTTACTCATTTACCTGACACAATCCTTGATGCGGCAGCCTAGTAGACCAGCTTTGTCTACGCTATGAAGTTTGCATATGTTTTAATACACGCAGACCATTAGTATATTAGTTTGTCCTGGGCGAAATGAGCGATTTAACTGGTGCGTCAAAGTAATGACAAAGTTTTACATTCACTAACCCTGATTAATATAAGTGAGTTATTGGCTCAAAGTGTTTGTTTTTTGGCTTTGTGATTCCTATTCATGGTTATGCAGCACTATCCAAACATTTTTCTTGTTTTGTTTTGCTGACACCTTTCTAGAATGTAACTCGCCAGCAAATAATTTGAGTTGTTAGAACTGGAAGTACTCCAGCGAACAAGAGAAAGAAACACAGGAAGAATACATAATAGAATTGGGAGAGTGAATCGATGAAGTACTAAGTCAAGGCTTGCGGGCAAAATGGACGAGCAGAATTTTTTTTAATATTAAAAAATGATAAAGGAAGAAGCAAACAGGAAGACAATGGCAGAAAATCAATCAGTATGTGCAGAGAGAATGAATGAATCAGGATTAACATTTAGAAGAAAAAGTGGGGTTCTGTCAGTGATTAAGACCTATTGATTCTGTAGTCAGGGAGGGGAGCTACCTATAAAATCAACGTATTGACATAACAATACAACAAGCCAAAATTCAATAACAGCCGTAAGGCCTCTATGTCTGAACACTAAGGTTACAGTTGCAATACAACATTTATTGCACCTGAAATGGACATTCTCATGGACTGATTTTCATCCATCTGCACATAATGATGATATAAACCCGTTTTTATTATATGCTTTAACCCAGTACTTTATATAAGAGGGTATGTCATCATTATGAGTTCAGTATGCTGACCACCTTTTAAATCAAGTGGTTTTCAACCAGAAGTATTGTCCTCAGAACAGCCTGGGTGAAGCGTTACTAATAAAAACCCAGTTGTTTTTAAAACTTGATGGTAACCGTCAACATACTGCAGTGACAGTTACATCCGTGAGTAAAATAGTATACTAAAAACCTTTTAATCGGAGACGTCCCGAACGTCTTTACATGCAGACCCAAATATAATTAATATTATTTTCAAAGAAATATAAATGAACAGTTATGGTGTAAATACTTCTGTACAGTATTTTAAAGGTTTCTCATCAAACTTTGTGACTTCTGCATATACGTGGGCTAAACAAGAAATTATGTCTTGTTGGCGACGGGAGAGCAACACGGTTGTTCTGCCGTGTAAGTTGACACTAAGCCGACACAACACCCATCCTTGTTCCATCACTTCTGAAGTGGTTGCATTGGAAGTAGGCTTCAGACAGGAAGGAAGTAAAAGACTAAAATAGTCACTACAATATGGTACTGATTGATTTTACGAAAATCGGTAACCAGTGATACATACGGAATTTGGTCGTGCCTATCAGAGTACCAAATTCGGTATCCATCCCTACCCATGATGTAGATTGAATTATACTTTGTTAAATGAGAAATTTCAAATAAAAGTACATTGAAAAATATGTAAGTCCTATCAAACTGATATTTTTACGAGTGTTAAATGATTTATTTATCTATAAAAATAAAAAAAATCTGATTAATTACACTGAATTTAGATTAATCATGATTAATCACAGGTCATTACTCGCTTGCATAATTTAGATTATCTTAAAAAAAGACCCTAATATTTGGACAAAAAAGCAATGTCATTGTCAGAATGTCATCCAGGAAAGGTTTTTTTTAAATGTTTGATTTGAATGAACGTAATTTATTTGCTCAAAATTTGGTAACACCGATCTAAATTCTAGTTAGGGTTTGTTTACCAGTGAGTCTTTTCACTCAACTTTGCACTGACGTTTGCATTGTCATAATCACTGACCGTATAACAACGGAACATATGGTACAATACTCATTGTATTGTACCATACCAGAAATCTGCGTTCTAAGAACTCCGGCTTACTAGTGATTCCCAGAGCCCAAAACAAGTCTGCGGGCTATAGAGCATTTCTATTCTGGCTCCAGTACTCTGGAATGCCCTATCGATAACAGTTAGTTATTCTACCTCAGTAGAAGCATTTAAGTCCCATCTTAAAACTCATTTATACACCCCAGCCTTTCAATAGGCCCCTTTTTAGACCAGTTGATCTGCCGTCTTTCTTTTCCGCTCTGCCCCCCTCTCCACCACAGATCAGCTTTCACGGAGGAGGTGCAAGCTGTTTCAAGTCGTGATCCGGGATGGACCACTGCTCTATGCATCAGTTGGTGACATCTCTGCGCTGCTGACTTGTCTACATACAAGAGGAACCCCTGCTAGCCTCACTATGAACTGGAAACTCAGGTTAACTTTACCCACTCGGCATCCATTGCACGGTCACCTAAGGGCGATGCCCACATCTGCAGTCCCTTCCAAGGTTTCTCATTGTCCCCATTGGGTTGAGTTTTTTCTTGCCCTAATGTGGGATTTGAGCTGAGGATGTCGTTTTGGCTTGTGCAGCCCTTTGAGACATTTGTGATTAAGGGCTATATAAGTAAACTTTGAATGATGATTGATTGATTGATTATTATGTGTTGCCAAAAGTTTTTCCCGTTTCCCTTTTATTTTTGACCACAATATGTACTTTTCAAAACGGTTTATTCCCGTAAACGGTGTCGTTTTCCACAGTCCTTTGCTGTAATTTTTGTTGATTGTCTGCACTTGCACCAACTCTGCAGCATCTGTGATTCAACAAGGAAGTGATGCAACACAGAAAATGAAAATAATGAGCTAACTGTGCAAGAACGGTACGTATATTGATCAATGTTTTGATAGAGTACAACTTCTGTGAAAGTACTTTTTATTTCACAGCTTTTATATGTTTCTTTAAACATCATGGTCAATAAAATGGCTCTAGCCTCCATTAGCGCTCATCTACACTGCAGCGCTTGTGTGTACAAGAGAGGCATCCTCATAAAGAGAAAGCAAAGTGCACTTCTGTGAGAATTACTATGAGCATGAAATAAATCAATAATTGTCACATTACTGTAACAGAGGGTCTTATAAAGATGGCCGTCGACATTGGTAAATCCCAACATTATGGAAGGACGCCAACCAAGAATTTGAGAGACACTTTGACACTCAACTTCGTCTCCTTGTCACACATTACAGTAGTCAAGATCTCTAAAGCAAACACCCTCCCGACCTTCACAATAAAAGCACTGCAAGTTGCATCCTGTCCAACACTGAATAAAATAGCAGCCAAAGAAAAGTAGCTTCTTATGAACTAATCATTACAATTTGTAGTTTTTCATTACGTTTTTTTACTTTTGTTACTGTATGTAAAAATCGGCACTGCAACCACATATTTCCTCATTGTAGGATAAATCAATCAATCAATTGTTTACTTATATAGCCCTAAATCACGAGTGTCTCAAAGGGCTGCACAAGCCACAACGACATCCTCGGCTCAGATCCCATGAGAGTCTATCCTATGCTATCCTATAAATGTGACATAATTGCCTTAATTTGCTTTATCTCCATCCCCCATGAATCTAGACTGAATGTTGTTGATCAAGTTGCGAGACATACATGTCGCATTTTCTACATGAGTGCAAAATTGTGTCAGTGTCAAACAACTGAAAACAAATCCTGGTCACAGTTTTGTTGCACAGAAACAGTGTCATTGTTTTGTTTTGTTTCTCGCAATATTGCTGTCTGTACACTGGTTTAATTATGCTGCAAAATAGAAATTATGACATTTTTCTTCTGTTTCTCCCTATCACAGCACCACAATATTGAGATATTATCGTCACCGTTAGCGATATATATTCCCTATCACATGGTGAGGTACCCGAGAAGTCAGAGTCCTATCTATTCTTAACCCTGCCATGCACGCAAAAGTAAATAAACGGAGAGCATAGCTATGGCCTGCCTGCATTTAGGCAGATTGAATAAAGTTTTAAACATACTGTATTTTCCGGACGAAAGGCCCTACTTTTTTCCAACGCTTTGGACTCTGCTGTTTATAAAACGTTGCAGCTAATTGATAGATTTTTCTTTGCGAAGGGCCATATTATTTTGTATTCAACAAATCATTTTCATATTACACGAACAGAAAAACTGAAAAGGTGTGTTAATCTTTGAGCTATGGCGCCATCTTTTGGACGAGCACTGCAGGTTGCAAATGCACTCTCTTTTGTGCCTTGAACCAGAAGTATAACTGTCCACAGCGTTTCTGCTCGAAAAGATACTTCGTCACTCCAAGCAATTGTAGGTCTTAAAATATGACTAAAACAGTTCATACTTACTAAACCGTCCCATGTGTGATGTCTGTGGGAGTGTTTCCATGCATATTTGTACGTGCTATCGTTGCGTAATCAAGCTAGCGACATTAAAATTAACGAATATGCTAACACATTTACAAGTGTCTGTGTTAGTATTATTAACTTACAATAGCATTCTTTTTGTATTGTTTCAGTTGCGTAAATTCACCAAAACGTCACAGTGGAGTTATTGAGTCTGTTTAGCTGATTGAAGAGCTAGCTTCCGCAGCTAGTGGGTCCATGAAGATGACTTCTGTTTTGTTTGATCAGCCGTTTTACTGCTGTGTGACAGGCACCGTTTGGAAACTATTAAGGTGGTGTTTTTCAACCACTGTGCCGCGGCTGTGCGTGAGATACAGTCTGGTGTGCCGTGGGAGATTATGTAATTACACCTAAAATGGTTAAAAATATTTTTTGCAAACCAGTTATTATAATCCGCAAATAATGTGCCGTTGTTGAGTGTCTGTACTGTCTAGAGCTCGGCAGAGTAACCATGTTATACTCTTACATATCAGTAGGTGGCATCAGGTAGCTAATTGCTTTGTAGATGTTTGGAACGACGACGATGGTTTGTCGTGGTCACAATATGCAGACGACAGCGGGAAGCAGCGTGCAGGTCAAAAGCTATAGAATGCTTAAACCAAAAATAAACAAAAGGCGAGTGCTGCTAAGAAAAGGCACTGAAGCTTAGGGAAGGCTATGCAAAACAAAACTAAAACTGAACTGGCTACAAAGTAAACAAAAACAGAATGCTGGACGACAGCAAAGACTTACAGCGTGTGGAGCAAAGACGGCGTCCACAATGTACATGTACATGACATGACAATCAACAATGTCCACACAAAAAAAGATAGCAACAACTTAAATATTCTTGATTGCTAAAACAAAGAAGGTGCAGGGAATAGCGCTCAAAGGAAGACATAAAACTGCACCAGGAAAATACCAAAAAAACAGGAAAAGCCACCAAAATAGCAGCGCAAGACAAGAACTAAAACACTATGCACGGGAGCACAACCAAAATACTCCAAATAAGTCAGGGCGTGATGTGACAGGTGGTGACAGTACACCTACTTTGAGACAAGAGCTATAGTGATGCATGGTTGGTTGTGGTTTGAATTCATATCCAACAATTGCGACAACAACTTTTTATTGTCTACTGAGTTTCATTTTTTAATGATTTCTGTTGGTGGTGTGCCTCCGGATTTTTTCAGTGAAAAAAATGCGCCTTGGCTCAAAAAAGGTTGAAAAACACTGCATTAAGGTATGTATATAAACATTTACCAAATCTTTTGTCCTGTTATATCTGCGGCTTATAGTCCGATGCAGTTAAAATATGTACAAATATTGATTTCTTCTAAGATTTGGTAGGTGTGGCTTAAATACCGGTGCGCTCTAAACCGTGGAAAATACAGTACATATTTTTTTAATAAGCCGTTTAGATAAGTCCACTTTTTGAAAAATTAGTTGAAAGTTTAGCCAATAGTTACAATTGTGACAATCCTGGAGGGTATGAATTATAGACGATTATTATAAAAGTACAATACATGCTATTCATCATGACTTTCAGGACCTCTGAACACATTATTACACTGGATGTAGTTAACTTTGAATTTATTACCTCCGGTATAATATTTCTAACCAAAAAAATTACACAAAATGTCATCTTTCATGACCACTTGTGCACCACAGTTGCTGTGAAACAGAATTACAACCGGGACCCTGTCGGAGCTTTGGGACATGAGTAAATGACGTCACTGGCTTAATCTTCATGGCAAGTACTGCTATGGGTGCATCTTGGCACAGCCTGACGTCGTTGTATTACAAAATCAATGCCAGAGCCAACACTGTGGATTGAGAATTCTCTCTATGCTGACTCGCATAGGAACAGTGCCAGACGCATTAAAGTGAAACACTTGACAACAACAGTCCAAGATTAACACACACAAAAACGCACACAAACACAGATGGCATGGGACCAAATATTGATCAGCGTCTCTCTGATATATTAAATTGAAATCCAGCTTTCCCTGCTCAGAAGTTAGAAAGCTATGGTGCGGATCTGTTTGACTGACATTGGGACATAATGTTCTACCAACACAAACACACAGGTCAACGGCTTCACATGAATTATAATTTATTCAAAGGGCTGTCAATGCAAATATTCTCATGGACACCTCTCAGCTCAGCTATGAATCTTTATAAATAAAACTTTGCCTTGTCAATGTTGGAACAAAGATCCAAAACAAAGGCATTAGAATCCCTGATGCCACTGATGTAAGCAGTGACAATGTAGGACTTGTAGTATAAAGTGCCATGAAGTGTAGTATTAATTGCTACAAGTCCTAGAAAGCAGAAAAACTTCTGAGCTGTTTCTAGCTCATCCATGGTGGCATTGTTACTTGTGACAACACACATGTTTTAGAATCAAGTTTTGACACAGAGAGAGAATTGAATTGAGTTACTTCTTAATAATAAGATGTCTTGATATAAAAAAAAACCCTGTAATAATGACTACCACATGCATCGGTCTGAGCCAATTTATAGTTTTATGCTCTGTGACTACCGTATTTTCCAGACTATAAGCCGCTACTTTGTTCCCAAGCTTTGAACCCTGCAGTTTATATTAAGGTATGGCTAATCTATTGATTTTTCTTTGGTAACGGTCATAATGTTTTGTATAGAACAAACTTATATAGTAGTAAACACTGGAGACACTGAAAAGGTGCAATCTTTTGGACGAGTTTGCTCAACGCATGTGCTGCGGGTTGAGCGTCTACAGGATTTCCTTCCGTTTTGTGCCTTGGACTGGAAGTACAAGTGTCGTTCCGGCTACTAGTCGTCCATAAAGTTTCTACTTCTATGGATTCTTCATTCATCACTTCAAGCGACATTTGCAAGTTTTACAATATAACTAAAATGATTTGTACTTACAAAGCCGTCGTTTGTTGTAGTGTTGTTATGCATATTTGTATGTGCTATCGTAATGTAATCAAGCTGGCGTTGTTAACATACTCTAACATGCTAACACGTTTGTAAGTGTCTGTGTTAGTATTAATAACTGACAATGGCATTTTTTTGTATTGTTTTAGTTTGACAAATTTCTCATTTAATTAATCAAAACGTCAACGTAGAGTTATTGAGTCTGCTTAGCTGATTAGAAAGCTAGCTTCCGCAGCTAGTGGGTCCATAACAATGACATTTCTGTTTTGATCGATTCGCCGTTCAACTGCTGTGTTACAGGCACCATTTGGAAACAACTAAAAGGTATGTAAATACATATTTACAAAATCTTTCTGTGTAAATATCTCAGTTCACAACATATATATCTGTAGCTTATAGTACAGTGCGACTAAGATATGGGAGACATTTTTTGTTCATGTTGCTTAGCGATAATGGATTTTAACCAACAATACTATACAACACATATGAACATAAAACTGAAACATTTTTAATCAAAATGACCCTTTGGGTCTCAAAATTAATGCCGATAAAAGTGGATGACCATGAATTCAGACATGAATTTACACTTTTTATTAAAAAGAAGAACAGATTAAACCAGGACTTGATATGTTGGTTGACAGACGGGTTGTCGGCTTAAGCAGGAGGGGACCTATTACAAAAAAATAACTTTTCTTATCTATTGGTAGAGGGCTGAAGACTTTCGATTTTTAATTTCAATTTCGATTATGGCTTCTCACTATTATGAAAATATAACCGAAAAAAAAAGAAAATTCCGGAGCTTGTGACAGTGAAAACAGATGATCAGCGAATGAGTGAAAAAAATAGCACGTCTACTAGAAGTTTGGGATGTCACCATTGTTGCTACTTTTTATTTGACACAGCGCTAGCATGCCTAATCATTTATCACTAAACTCAAGAAAAAAAGTAAGGAATATGATTTACGGTTATGGTTGACGTAGCCGCGGACGGAGTAACATGATTGGCCAATAAAATGGAATCCACTGGTAAATGCAAAATAACATAAGGGAAATTGACATAAATATAAGTGAAATGTTGTTATTGTGAGTTGAAGAAACATTTGTTTGCGAAAACAATGTGTCTGATAGCGCTCATTTATCCCAGAAACACTCAATCGCTTTGTCCTGAACTTTAACAATGTCGAGACGGTCACTTGAAACAGCGACTAAAATAGAAAGCTAAAGCTAGCAATAACTATCTATACACCCACAACACATGGTGTCTGCTTGTGTTGTTGTGAACGACATCATCGATGTAGCATCAATTTACAAAAAGTGGCCGCAACTTAAGAGGCTTTTTTTTATTTATTTTTTAAATCCTCAACAGCCTCTTTACTTGAGGCTGTCTTTTTTTTTTTTTTTTTTTTTTTTTTTTTTTAAATCCTCAACAGCATTTTTACTTGTCAAGCTGAGAACAAGAGCACAAAACACTTAACAATAATAGTGTTGTGCGCCACATCCGGTCTGACTGCGCTTACAAAATAAAGTTTTCAAAAAAACACCTTGCACAAGCATAATGTACTTAATGCGTTTATTGATACATTTGCAAAATTATTATGCGTTGACCTGAAACACTGGTCGAAAGTGTCCAAAGATATATTGCACCAATAAATGTGAGGATTTAAATCAAGTTAAATAATTAACTTTGTATCAAAAGCACACACTCTATGGTGGTGAAATAAGAGTAAAAGGTACAAAAACGGAATTAAAAACAAAACGGAAAAACTGAAATTGTATTGTTTTTATATTGCAATTGTTATTTAAATGTATTGTTACTACTAATATTATTTTATTTGTTGTGGTTTATTTGTTACTAATTTATATCCAGGTTTTTTGTTTTTTTTAACCATATCTTAAGTTCAGTTTTGGTGTTGCAATAAATACTCATGTTGTTAAATTAAGGAATAATCGTGTAAATAATTGTAATTACAATGTCAACCAAAATAATCGTGATTATTTTTGCCATAATCGTCCAGCCCTAATTGGATCCTGTTTTTGTGTATTTTGGATCTGCATAAGTCCCGGATATTTTACATCACACCATGGAGGCATTGCGAAGATACTTATAAAAAAAATCATGCCTTCCTTTATACTTCTTCCAAACAAATTTGCCAATTTGTGATGTTTTTTTCCCAAAAAGCTTTGCATGAGTCCGCCATTGTAGTCAATACAGTTGTCAAAAATATTGGAAAAATTATTTGATAATAGACTTCATAGCTTCATTGAAAAGCACAAATTATTATCTGATTGTCAAAATAGGTCAACTTCATTAGCTTTAAGTGATTTAATAGAAAACATTACTAATGGTATCGAAAAGAATACATTTGTTATAGGAAATTTTATTGACCTGCAAAAGGCTTTCGATACCATTGACCACCAGATTTTGGTAAACAAACTGGAAAACTATGGCATAAGGGGATTGGCTGAAGAGCTACTTGAATGGGAGACAGCAGATTGTTCAGATCGACCAACACCAATCTACACTCATGAACATAACCTGTGGAGTCCCCCAGGGGTCAATACTGGGACCCACACTATTTATAATGTACATCAACGAAATATGTAAAGTATCAACACCGCTGAAGTTCATCCTCTTTGCTGACGATACAACCATTACATGTGCAGGTGACGACATGAAGCAACTTCTGGCCTCTGTAACTGAGGAGATGATCAAGTTAAAAACTTGGTTTAATACCAACAAATTGTCTCTGAATTGAAAGAAGACAAAAATCATACTCTTTAGCAATCGCAAAAGTAATATACCAATCAGGATTGTTATTGATGATACACCAATAGAATATGTTCAACAAAATTCATTCTTAGGAGTGGTAATAGATGAAAATATATCATGGAAGCCTTATATAAATTACCCGAGGACAAAAGTTGCTAAATGTGTTGGAATGATGATATCATGTCATTTATTGAACACCAACGCTCTGCTGTTATTGTATCATTCATTTATTATGTCATATTTAAACTATTGTGTTGAAGTCTGGGGAAATTGTTATAAATCCCATCTACAGCCTTTAGTCACTCTGCAGAAAAAGGCCATTAGGATTGTGTTCAATGTTCACTACAGACATCATTCAAATCCGCTATTCATGGAGTTAAAGCAACTTAAACTGCACGATGTGATCAATTTTAAAACTGCTCAAATTATGTTTAGGGCATGTGTGTCAAACTCTGGCCCGCCGTGTAATTTCACTTGGCCCTTGAGGCAATATCAAATTAACACTAAAGCTGGCCCGCCGATCCTCCCGGGAGTTTTCCAAATGCCAGCCAGCCCAACGAGTGCTGGCTACCCTCAGGTTACACTGAGGGTAGCCGAATAAAAAACTTTAACACTGTTAGAAATATATGCCACACTGTGAATCCACACCAAACCCGAACCCTTTGCAGCACTAACTCTTCCGGGACGCTACAAGGTGTTTGTGTGTGGGGGGTTAGGTTTGGTGGTAGCGGGGGTGTATTTTGTAGCGTCCCGGAAGAGTTAGTGCTGCAGAGGATTCTGGGTATTTGTTCTGTTGTGTTTATGTTGTGTTACGGTGCGGATGTTCTCCCGAAATGTGTTTGTCATTCTTGTTTGGTGTGGATTCACAGTGTGGCATATATTTCTAACAGTAATAAAGTTTTTTATACTGGCACCCTCAGTGTGACCTGTATCGCTGTTGATGAAGTATGCGTTGCATTCGTTCGTGTGTGCGTACAAAAGCCGCACATATCTTGTGACTGGGTCTGAACGATGTTAGAATGGATGAAAAGCGGACGTGACGATAGCTCGTAGAGGACGTTAAAGGTTAATTTGTTCAACGTTGGCCCGCGGCTTTGTTCAGTTTTAAATTTTGGCCCACTCTGTATTTGAGTTTGACACCCCTGGTTTAGGGCATCCCAAAACTCTCTACCATCCAATATACAGAACCTATTCCAGGATAGAGAAGCTCACCATAGTTACAGTCTAAGAGGAAACAACAAATTATATTTGCCTGAATTTAGAAAAACTTTAAAATCAATGTGCATTTCAGTGCGTGGAGTCAGTCTGTGGAACAACTTAGGGGAAGAGTTAAAAAAGTGTTCCAACATGATTCAATTTAAAAGACTGTTTAAAAAAGAAGTACTGAAGAAGTACGAGGAGGAAAGAGAGTGATGCCTTCAGCACAGAGTGATGGGAGAGAGGTGTATGGTCGGAGTGTTGGGGCCTGTGTGTGTGTGTGTGTGTGTGTGTGTGTGTGTGTGTGTGTGTGTGTGTGTGTGTGTGTGTGTGTGTGTGTGTGTTTTGTCTCGTCTTGTCTCATAGTAACAGTGGTACTATTGTATTGTTAGTGTACAGGAGCTTTTCTTGTTTTTGTTTGTATAGTATTGTTCTTGTATTATATTGTTAATGTTAAATGTGGAATGAGTGAGAGAGGTTGGGATATTATAAGCATCTGCTTCATCCAACCCCTTTTCAAGCCTTGCATAAATGTCTCTGCCAAAATGTAAAAAATTTAAAAAAAAAAATGTGTGTTGTTATACTGTGCAGGTTTGAAATAAATACTTCAATTCAATTAAAAAAAACTTCCTTCTTTTTCTCCATCCTTATGTTGTGGGGCAGACTGGCTTGTACATGTACTTGCATCCTCCACTGTTGCCATTTATGATACAGAGTAGTATACAGTTCTAATTGTTATGTGCCAGTAGACTCCAAATGAACGCGCGGAAAACTACAACATGGCTGGTGGGGAGCAGCCGCAGTCAAACTGGAGACATGTAAATAAGACCGCCCACAAAACGGTGCATTCTGAAGGGACTTGAAGATGGTCTGTAAAACAATTTATGCAACATTTTGACCAAAGAACCACCATGTAGACCACAAAAAAGTGCTTTAAATGTACAAAAAAAACATATGACCCTATTAAGCGGGTTCCACTGTACAGCGTTTCCAATTCCAATGGAGGGTATAAGGATACATAGGCTGAGAATAGGGACGAAGGGAAAAAACATGAGGAGAGGGCATGCACGTGCGGAAAAAGGTATTTTTTTTGGCGATTATGAGAAACAAATGACTGGAAGAAAGGAGAAGATGAAAGAAGAAAAATCAAGAAGAAAGAGCAAACGTTAGTCGCTAGGCGCCTGCCTGTCACCATAGCAACATCAGGCGCCACACTGAGCTCCTGCTGACATCACACTCGTTGATGCGAAACGATGTGCTTGTGCGCCAATGTGTGTGTACTGGTGTAGGTGGACAGAGAAGGAGAAGACTACCAGTAAAGTAGGAAAGGAAACAGAGAAAATGAAAACATTAGTTTGCATTTTATCACAGCGCAGTCGGTGAGTCACAAGATAGGGGGTTCGAATCTCTACTCGAACATCTCTGTATGGAGTTTCCTGTGCTTTGCATGAGAATAAAGGCCAGAGTACCCAAAGAAAACTGTTTCCTCCAGGTACTTTGGCCATTTATGTTAGCCTAAGTGGGGACTCCAAATTGTCCACAGGTGTATATGTGAGCATGAATGCTTGTTTGTATTCGTGTTGTACTGTATAACGATACTACCAATGTACACCGGTACTAAATAATGAAAATAGGATACTATACTGCCTTTATAAAATACTGGTACTTTATTTTTTCTTGTGCATGCTGGCGCACCGCAGTGACGTTTCTGGTAATAAGAGCCGAGGTGCATGTTGAATGAGTCAACACACACAAAGAACACATACAAGCCGAAACAGTGTGGAGACAGAAGAAAAAAAAAAATGAATGGCAGAAACGACATTTCTCCTGGTTGATAAAGAGGGTCACGAAGCGCAACATGGAGGTGTTTTGGTGAAGCTAAAAACACGGCAATACTTCAAATTTGGGTAAACATTTAAAAGACAAGCATCCAGACCTGTACAAGGTGTTTAAAGGGTGACAGGTAAAAAGGTAGTTAACCAGCTCCCCTCTTGTGTGCTCTATATATATATATATATATATATATATATATATATATATATATATATATATATACACATACACACAATACATATATACACATATATATATATATATATATACACACATATACATATATATATATATATATATACATATATACACACACACACACACACACACACACACACACATATATACATATATACACAATACATATATATGTATATACACATATATATATACATGCATACATATATACATATACACATATACATATATATACATACACACATATACACATATACACATATACATATATACATACATACATACATACACATACATATATGTATATATACATACATACATACATACATACATACACACATACATATATATACATACATACGTAGGTGCCACATACCTTGTTAATTATTAGTAGAGTCAAAATCTCCAACGTAACAAACTAATTCAAGTGAATTGATGGAATTTCGTAACAAAGCCCTACAATTTGTGTGTTTTACTTAGCCAAAGTATTGTTTTGAGTGTTTACTAATGATTGTACTTGTCACAAAACACAGACCAAGAGTGGCAACCATAAATCATGAAGCATTTAATACAATGTTAATAAAGCTTTCTATTCTACTCCAACCTAATCCTAGCTATGTAAATATGTATGTATGTAAATTCATTCTTTGAGTGCATTAAGAAAAAAACTGTAAATTTAGTGCCTTTTGAATTTATTTTTGATCTTCTAAAATTGTTCTTTGAGTGCAATGAGAAACATGTTTAATGTATCATAAGATTTTCTGTTAAAACAAAGCCAACAACAACAAAAACATTTTTGTGGTCCCCTTTACTTTTGAAAAGTATCAAAATAAATATTGGTAAATGACTAGTATGTATATATGTGCCCTGTCATTGAGTGGAGATCAGTCCTGTGTGGGCCCCGATTGTCGCCCAAAATCAGGTCAGAAGGGCTCCATGACCCTCATGAGGACAAGTGGTGAAGAACCTAAAACATATGTAATCACCTTGGTGTGTGTACGCGACTGTATGTGTGTATACAACTGTCAGGCTTCAGGCTGCTGTCACTCAGTTTAACGACTGATGTCACAAGTCCCCACATGGGCTTCCAGCAACCCAGAAGGGATACACACATACTTACATGTGCACCAGAGACAACACTCCCACCACCCATTTTATACAAAAACATTGATATATAAAAGTAGAAAGAGAAACATGCACTTGAGTACCGTATTTTTCAGAGTATAAGTCGCACCTGCCGAAAATGCATAATAAAGAAGGAAAAAAACATATATAATTCGCACTGGAGTATAAGTCACATTTTTTGGGGCAATGTATTTGATAAAACCCAACACCAAGAATAGACATTTGAAAGGCAATTTAAAATAAATAAAGAATAGTGAACAACAGGCTGAATAAGTGTACGTTATATGAGGCATAAATAACCAACTGAGAACGTGCCTGGTATGTTAACGTAACATATTATGGTGAGAGTCATTCAAATAACTATAACATATAGAACATGCTATACGTTTACCAAACAATCTGTCACTCCTAATCGCTAAATCCCATAAAATCTTATACGTCTAGTCTCTTACGTGAATGAGCTAAATAATATTATTTGATATTTTACTGTAATGTGTTAATAATTTTACACATAAGTCGCTCCTGAGTATAAGTCGCACCCCCGGCCAAACTATGAAAAAGAATGCGACTTATAGTCCGAAAAATACGGTATTATCAAAGACGATTTAGCAGTATGGATTAATGTTTCAACACAAGATATATTTAATTTAGGAGACAAAGAAACAATGGAAAAGAGAACTGGATTAGGTGAACAGTGCACATCACAGGTATGTTTATTGTTTATTGTTTATTGAATGGATCCCCATTAGCTGACGCCAAGGCGACTGCTAGTCTTGCTGGGGTCCATATAGGAGCATACAAAATTAAAATACAAAGAATACATGCATTACCAGACATTATACAATGTAAAAATACAACATAAGATACAAATCTAGTTAAAACCATTATGTACACTATATATTACAGCAGTGTTTTTCAACCTTTTTTTAAGTCAAGGCACATTTTTTGCGTTGAAATCCGGAGGCACACCACCAGCAGAAATCATTAAAATCGGAAACTCAGTTGACAGTAAAAAGTCGTTGTCGCAATTGTTGGATATGACTTTAAACCATAACCAACCATGCGTCAATATAGCTCTTGTCTCAAAGTAGGTGTAATGTCACGATCTGTCACATCACGCCGTGATGTATTGTGAGTTTTTTGCTGTTTTCCTGTGTGTAGTGTTTTAGTTTTTGTCTTCCGCTCCTATTTTGGTGGCTTTTTCTCTTGTTTTGGTATTTTCCTGTAGCAGTTTTATGTCTTTCTTTGAGCGATATTTCCCACATCTACTTTGTTTTAGCAATCCAAAATATTTCAGTTGTTTTTATCCTTCTTTGTGGGCACATTGTTGATTGTCATGTCATGTTTGGATGTACATTGTGGACGCCGTCTTTGCTCCACAGTAAGTCTTTGCTGTCGTCCAGCATTCTGTTTTTGTTTACTTTGTAGCCAGTTCAGTTTTAGTTTCGTTCTGCATAGCCTTCCCTAAACTTCAATGCCTTTTCTTAGGTGCACTCACCTTTTGTTTATTTTTAGTTTAAGCATTAGACACCTTTTTACCTGCACACTGCCTCCCGCTGTTTCCGACATTTACAAAGCAATTAGCTACCGGCTGTCACCTACTGATATGGAAGAGTATAACACGGTTCCTCTGCCGAGCTCTAGACAGCACCGACACTCAACAACAACAACAACATAATTTGCAGACTATAATTACTGATTGGCAAAAAATATTTTTAACCTAAATAGGTGAAATTAGATAATCTCTCTATATAACAGGATGTGGAGGAAAATTAGATACTTTTGTTTTAATTTAAATAATTATTTACACAATTATCAATGCAATGTGGCTTAAAATATGCCAAACTATGAAATGTAAAGAAACCTTGTGGTATGACAAAGGGACCCTCTTAAAAGGTTGTCGTTTCTTCCAATTATTATGTATTTTTCACAGATTGTGTCACTATATACAAAACCAATAGTTTATTCGGCTTATTCATCAATAATTAAAAAAAAGACTGATAAAATTAAGTTATTTAGAAATAACTTGTTTTACGTAAAAAATCAGCTTTTTGCCTTCTGTAGGTTTAATACATAATGCATTATGCCTCATATATAGCTCATACCAATGATTTGTTCATAATGAGTAATTTCCTTAAACTACATGATATAATCCAAAACAGTAGCCTTCAAGTTATGTTTATGGCCTCACAAAGGGCTCTACCTGCAAATATACAGAGTCTGTTTTCACTCAGAGATGGTCCACATGAACTCAGGGGTGTCCTGAAATTCAAACATAACATAGTAAATTCCACATTCAAGGCTCAAACGTTATCTATAGCGGGGTGAAACTGTGGGACAATGTGAGCGGAGAAATTAGACTGTCTTCTGGCCTAAGAATGTTCAACCTTGCGGTAAAAAATGTGTTGTTGGGGAAACTATCAAAAACATGACTAGTTGTTTGGACTATCTCAACTGTGGGACACAGGTGCAAAAGAACTCACTGTGGAATAAGGGACATAACACACCTTCAGAAGACGAAAGATACCCAGGCAAAATGGAGCTAATCTCATGGTCGCTCAAAGCTATTGACTAAGTGTTTTCCAGCATATGTTATTGTTGTTCTGAAATTGTCATGTATCCATCAAATCTGCTGTTGAAACTTCGCCTATATAACCAACATATACCGTATTTTTCGGACTATAAGTCGCAGTTTTTTTTCATAGTTTGGCCGGGGGAGCGACTTATACTCAGAAGCGACTTGTGTGAAATTATTAACACATTACCGTAAAATATCAAATAATATTATTTAGCTCATTCACATAAGAGACTAGACGTATAAGATTTCATGGGATTTAGCGATTAGGAGTGACAGATTGTTTGGTAAACGTATATAGCATGTTCTATATGTTATAGTTATTTGAATGACTCTTACCATAATATGTTACGTTAACATACCAGGCACGTTCTCAGTTGGTTATTTATGCGTCATATAGCATACACTTATTCAGCCTGTTGTTCACTATTGTTTATTTATTTTAAATTGCCTTTCAAATGTCTATTCTTGGTGTTGGGTTTTATCAAATAAATTTCCCCAAAAAATGCGACTTATACGTTTTTTTCCTTCTTTATTATGCATTTTCGGCCGGTGCGACTTATACTCCGGAGCGACTCATACTCCGAAAAATATGGTAAGTTGATTGTAAATTAGGGGCGGGACAAGGATAAGCCGCCTTGCTTTTTTCCCGTATCCCTTTTCAGTAGGTGCCGTTACATGTCTGTCAAATTACAAAGAGTGATGAAGTGTTGCTATATTTGTCTGTCTGCCAGAATAAATAAATAAATTAATTCATTCATTCAATACTGTAGAAACCAGACAGTTATGTCCAGTGTTGAACGTGACCGACTGTTTCTATGGCTGTGAACGTCTCAGTGGCTCAACCACAACAGTGGATGAAAGAGGATGGTTGAGTGTGGAGGAAAAAAAGAGAGTTTTTGTTGCTGTTGCTGTTTTGGTGTGGTTGAAGGATAGAATAGACTTTATTTATCCCACAATGATGAAACTATATAGTTTCAGTGCAGATACAAAAAGTAAACAATAAAATAAGTTTTATAAAGAAATTACAACAAAAAGGAAACATCAAAGAAAAAGGACATTAACTACATTTAAGAGCACCAAGCTGATGCAACCAGCTGCCACTTCAGCGGTGCCATATCTACATATAGCTACAAAAGTAAAACAACGAAAAACAGAAATGAGCAATGGACGACAGTAGCCAGTTTGGCAATAAAACAATTTTTGATCAACCATCACCTCGTCATTATTTAACATCCCGGTTGACACAACAACAGGGTTTGGACACTAAAATTGTCCAAGAGCCTTTTTTTTCGTTTGTTTTGTTTTTGCGGTCATGGAAAATAATAGATTTTTGAACATTTGCTAATTGATATTAAACATCACGTGTCACATCACGATGCAGCAAAGAATCGATGGATCATCACACCCCAACAGCTCGTCGGCCATGTTGTATTGCAAAAGCCATTTATGGTGGATTTGGGCAATTTCCAGTCTTCCCGGCAGTGTTTGATTTGGTTATAGTTTTACTTTATTTCTAACATGCATACAGTTACAATATTGTATGTCACATATTTCCAATTTTACAGTAAAACAAGTCAGAAAAGGAGTATAAAAAAAAACGTTTGTGTTAATCCTACCCCTTTTCCATTTTAAAAGCAATTTGTTGTTTTTTCAATTCCTATGCTCAATTTGTAACACAAACATATGAATGAATGAATAAATAAATAATAAAGTTCACATGAATAAATTGTTAGGTAAGTTGGGATTCACATGATAAAGATTATCTAATTTTTCAATAGGGTTCAATATGTTTATCAGGAATTTTCTTCCTTGTACTTTGTAAACACTGAGCTTGAAGAGACGATGGACAGAGAATCCTCCGTTCTATGTGTATGTATCAACATATTTAAACGGTCAGAAAAAAAAAAAGGAAACTGTCAGAATTTAAAAATATCAACCACATTGTCTATTCAGCAATATCGTTTTATAATTTCATAGCTACTGGATGACTCAAGGGCCTGATTAAAACCAATTCAATTGATGCGTTTTGGTGTCATTTAATATATATTTTTTAATGATGTTCGTTTTTCCACATTGTATATAAATCACTAACCTATATCCTATATGATAAAAACGTCTTGAAATATGCATTTTTTTTGCGTCTTGAACACAGTAGTGCAGCCTCCCTTCCACGCACCTTTGGCGGTAAAACAATAAATAAAAAACTAAAAAAGTGATATCAATGTAGATGCACTACATGACTGCTTCTAAAATGTAGCAAATTTCACTTTCAGTTTATTTCGAACATGCATACAATATAATATACAGGTAAAAGCCAGTAAATTAGAATATGGTCCGTAAACCAGGCACAGGTAGATTTTGCGCTGTGTGCAGGCGCCAAGTCCTGTTGGAACTTGAAATCTCCATCTCCATAGAGCAGGTCAGCAGCAGGAAGCATGAAGTGCTCTAAAACTTGCTGGTAGACGGCTGCGTTGACCCTGGATCTCAGGAAACAGAGTGGACCGACACCAGCAGATGACATGGCACCCCAAACCATCACTGATGGTGGAAACTTTACACTAGACTTCAGGCAACGTGGATCCTGTGCCTCTCCTGTCTTCCTCCAGACTCTGGGACCTCGATTTCCAAAGGAAATGCAAAATTTGCATGGTTGGGTGATGGTTTGGGGTGCCATGTCATCTGCTGGTGTCGGTCCACTCTGTTTCCTGAGATCCAGGGTCAACGCAGCCGTCTACCAGCAAGTTTTAGAGCACTTCATGCTTCCTGCTGCTGACCTGCTCTATGGAGATGGAGATTTCAAGTTCCAACAGGACTTGGCGCCTGCACACAGCGCAAAATCTACCCGTGCCTGGTTTACGGACCATGGTATTTCTGTTCTAAATTGGCCCGCCAACTCCCCTGACCTTAGCCCCATAGAAAATCTGTGGGGTATTGTGAAAAGGAAGATGCAGAATGCCAGACCCAAAAACGCAGAAGAGTTGAAGGCCACTATCAGAGCAACCTGGGCTCTCATAACACCTGAGCAGTGCCAGAAACTCATCGACTCCATGCCACGCCGCATTAACGCAGTAATTGAGGCAAAAGGAGCTCCAACCAAGTATTGAGTATTGTACATGCTCATATTTTTCATTTTCATACTTTTCAGTTGGCCAACATTTCTAAAAATCCCTTTTTTGTATTAGCCTTAAGTAATATTCTAATTTTGTGACACACGGAATTTTGGATTTTCATTTGTTGCCACTTCAAATCATCAAAATTAAATGAAATAAACATTTGAATGCATCAGTCTGTGTGCAATGAATAAATATAATGTACAAGTTACACCTTTTGAATGCAATTACTGAAATAAATCAAGTTTTTCAAAATATTCTAATTTACTGGCTTTTACCTGTAATTCATCACATATTTCCAGTTGTTTCATTACAGCACGTCCGAAAAGCAGTAGGGAAGAAGCTGAGCTTAAATGTCTCCTGCTTGTTTGAAAACATAACAAAACGCCACAGGTAGGAAGGAGCATGATAACATCAACGTGCAGTAAATGAGTACACACAAAATCCTCATTTAAATAAGACAGTCTTCACTACTATTCAAATGCACACGCAGTGTTAGTAGATCGCACGTTACACACCCACTAATAGGACACACTATTTTATAGATTGCACACGCTGTTTAGTGCGTGATGTTTCGATCTTAGTAAATAAAGACCTAAATGTTTTAAGTGTTGTACGTGCATGCAAATGTTTTTAAGTTTAATTTTTCCCTAATGTTATATTTTCCTCTTTTGTTAAGAAGACGTGTTGTACATTCTTGGGTAGCAGGTTATAGTTTGCTTTGTGCAAAGTTTAAGCTGTTTGCAAATGATTTAATTTCAATATTTTGGATTCAACAAATAAGAGTTTGAATGTTCTCTCTAACTGACATTATGAATTTGCCTAACTGATCTTTTTTGTAAAATGGCTAATGAATTATGTGTACTTTTGTAGTATTTCCCCATATTTCTACACAATAAACCTCAACACGAGTGAGCAATAGAGACTATGCAGTGATTTTTTTTGCCCAGAACATATGTTTCTGTATTCATTATCGAAGTATTTCTTGCTATCTTATGTTGTATATTTTTTATATCACATTTCTAGTTCATTGTATCATCTATTATTACACCTAAAAAATACTTTATTTTGCATTTGACTTTCTCTCCTACTATTATCGAATAGCTTTATTTATTATTAGTAGTATTTATTTTATTCTGATAATATTTGAATTTGCTTCTGTGTGTTTTCTCTGGAACAAAATGCAGTTGTATGGTCTGAAAATAGTACAAACCTAATTTTTTTGTAATTTTACAGATTTATAGAGAGATTAAACCATTTTGGTCCCAGTATTGATCCCTGAGGAATGCCACAAGATATATTTAAAGCAGTAGATGTGTGTTCGCTATTAGTTAAGTAGCTTATTACCCAGTTAAAGACCAAACCTCTCATGCGATATTGTTATAATATGTTAATTAAGATATTATGATTAATGATTGATTGATTTTGTCAGTAGAGTAAGTCACAGGCAGTTAAAAAAAACAACAACTAAGTGGTGAAAGTCGTAATTTTGTCGCACTTCGAACACCGACGATGTAGCGGTTGTGTTTGGTTTGGCATCCATGTGTGAGTAAAAATCGTAATTTTTGCAGATGCGTTACTTACTATAGTGCCACTCATTACATTTAAATATACGTTAAAAAAAAAGAAAGAAAGAAAAGAAACTCGACATCCATTGCATTCGGTCTCCCCTAGAGGGGGGGGGTTACCCACATATGCGGTCCTCTCCAAGGTTTCTCATAGTCATTCACATCGACGTCCCACTGGGGTGAGTTTTTCCTTGCCCTTATGTGGGCTCTGTACCGAGGATGTCGTTGTGGCTTGTGCAGCCCTTTGAGACACTTGTGATTTAGGGCTATATAAATAAACATTGATTGATTGATTGATTGACAGAAATTGTTTAAAATTAGCATTTAAAAAAAAAAAAAAAAAAATCTATACAATTTTGCGGAATAACACGTGCAGACTATGCAAACATAAACCAGATAACGCTTGAATATAGATTATATACTTTCATTAACTAACGAAGAGAGCTTTCTACACATGTGCCAGTCTCCATGGAGGACTAATGGAATAACCCTCAGCGGGATTAAATTGCTAGAAGGAGTGGGGACACATTTACACCAACAAGGAGACAAACTAATGCTACAGAAACTGAAACAAGTCAATCTTTTTTAAAGCATATGAATAAAGAGAGGAGGCTACGCCAGATAGTCGAACCTCGGATTCAGGAGGAACAGTGTGGTTTTCGTCCTGGTCGTGGAACTGTGGACCAGCTCTATACTCTCGGCAGGGTCCTTGAGGGTGCATGGGAGTTTGCCCAACCAGTCTACATGTGCTTTGTGGACTTGGAGAAGGCATTCGACCGTGTCCCTCGGGAAGTCCTGTGGGGAGTGCTCAGAGAGTATGGGGTTTCGGACTGTCTGATTGTGGCGGTCCGCTCCCTGTATGATCAGTGTCAGAGCTTGGTTCGCATTGCCGGCAGTAAGTCGGACACGTTTCCGGTGAGGGTTGGACTCCGCCAAGGCTGCCCTTTGTCACCGATTCTGTTCATAACTTTTATGGACAGAATTTCTAGGCGCAGTCAAGGCGTTGAGGGGATCCGGTTTGGTGGCTGCAGGATTAGGTCTCTGCTTTTTGCAGATGATTTGGTCCTGATGGCTTCATCTGGCCAGGATCTTCAGCTCTCACTGGATCGGTTCGCAGCTGAGTGTGAAGCGACTGGGATGAGAATCAGCACCTCCAAGTCCGAGTCCATGGTTCTCGCCCGGAAAAGGGTGGAGTGCCATCTCCGGGTTGGGGAGGAGATCTTGCCCCAAGTGGAGGAGTTCAAGTACCTCGGAGTCTTGTTCACGAGTGAGGGAAGAGTGGATCGTGAGATCGACAGGCGGATCGGTGCGGCGTCTTCAGTAATGCGGACGCTGTATCGATCCGTTGTGGTGAAGAAGGAGCTGAGCCGGAAGGCAAAGCTCTCAATTTACCGGTCGATCTACGTTCCCATCCTCACCTATGGTCATGAGCTTTGGGTTATGACCGAAAGGACAAGATCACGGGTACAAGCGGCCGAAATGAGTTTCCTCCGCCGGGTGGCGGGGCTCTCCCTTAGAGATAGGGTGAGAAGCTCTGTCATCCGGGGGGAGCTCAAAGTAAAGCCGCTGCTCCTCCGCATCGAGAGGAGCCAGATGAGGTGGTTCGGGCATCTGGTCAGGATGCCACCCGAGCGCCTCCCTAAGGAGGTGTTTAGGGCATGTCCGACCGGTAGGAGGCCACGAGGAAGACCCAGGACACGTTGGGAAGACTATGTCTCCCGGCTGGCCTGGGAACGCCTCGGGATCCCCCGGGAGGAGCTGGACGAAGTGGCTGGGGAGAGGGAAGTCTGGGCTTCCCTGCTTAGGCTGCTGCCCCCGCGACCCGACCTCGGATAAGCGGAAGAAGATGGATGGATGGATGGATGAATAAATAAAAGCCTACCTGTTTGATATGTGGCAGAACGTACCAGAATAAATTGGTTAGAATACGTGACATATACTTGAGCTCATCCCCAGATATATAATAACAGGCAAAATTAAATGGTTCTGACAAGTCTGAACAACATTTAATACAGTATTTATGTGAGTGATGCCTAATATTTACCAGTAATTACAAAAGTAATAAAGTGTTTTTGATATTAATAATTGTCAGTCAATGACATAGTTACGTATAGACACACAAACATTCAGCTGGTATAGACTCCATCTAACCAGTGACCATAATGAGGACGAGGGGAAGAGAAAATAAGCTAATGAGTGGATGAGTGAATGATGCAACTCCATCTGGATTATAGGACACTAAAATAATAGACAATGATTGGAAAATGTTAAACAATTGCACCCTGAATAGTGAGGCAAAGCCTTTGCATGCTGCCTGACAGTGAAATTAAACAGCAAAAGTGAAAGAAAGCAAAGTTTACTTTTTCTTCTCAGCCAGTGACTGGATGTGTGCTGTAGCTCAATGCTGCACCCTGCTGGTCAGCTGGTAAAATAACATGGGCAACCACATTCAATGGATACAGTAAAAAGATGTATACAGTCATATATCAGTAAGTATTTTTTGAATCCTCTTTAAGCATATTTTAGCTTGATGTTGCTATGAAACTGTACTCTTACATTACACATAGTAATTGTAACAAAGAACACAAACATACACTATTAACATCTTGTTTAAAGGGCATAGTATAATTTTTTTTCTACATTTAAAAAACTTCCTTGTGATTTACATAACATGTAATGGTGCTTCTGGTCAAAATGTGGTATAAATTATCTTTTACAGACTGTTTTCAAGCTGCTTTCTGACCGTCTCTTCAGGATGTGCCGTTTTGTGGACAGTCTTATTTACTTACGTGCCCCCATTTTGACAGTGTCTTCTGCCCGCCATCTTTGTTTTAGTTTGAAGCGCTTCCATAGCGATTCTACCTGGCAGACATAAGTTTGAACTATACGCTACTTTGTATTAGGCATAGAAACAGCGGAGGATGCATGTGCATGTACAAACCCCGTTTCCATACGAGTTGGGAAATTGTGTTGGATGTAAATATAAACGGAATACAATGATTTGCAAATCATTTTCAACCCATATTCAGTTGAATATGCTACAAAGACAACATATTTGATGTTCAAATTGATAAACATTTTTTTTTTTTTGCAAATAATCATTAACTTTAAAATTTGATGCCAGCAACACGTGACAAAGAAGTTGGGAAAGGTGGCAATAAATACTGAGAAAGTTGAGGAATGCTCATCAAACACTTATTTGGAACATCCCACAGGTGAACAGGCAAATTGGGAACAGGTGGGTGGCATGATTGGGTATAAAAGTAGATTCCATGAAATGCTCATTCATTCACAAACAAGGATGGGGCGAGGGTCACCACTTTGTCAACAAATGCGTGAGCAAATTGTTTCTCAACCAGCTATTGCAAGGAATTTAGGGATTTCACCATCTACGGTCCGTAATGTCATCAAAGGGTTCAGATAATCTGGAGAAATCACTGCACGTAAGCAGCTAAGCCCGTGACCTTCGACCCCTCAGGCTGTACTGCATCAACAAGCGACATCAGTGGGTAAAGGATATCACCACATGGGCTCAGGAACACTTCAGAAACCCAATGTCAGTAACTACAGTTGGTCGCTACATCTGTAAGTGCAGGTTAAAAGTCTCCTATGCAAGGCGAAAACCGTTTATCAACAACACCCAGAAACGGCGTCGGCTTCGCTGGGCCTGAGCTCATCTAAGATGGACTGATACAAAGTGGAAAAGTGTTCTGCGGTCTGACGAGTCCACATTACAAATTGTTTTGGAAACTGTGGACGTTGTGTCCTCCGGACCAAAGAAGAAAAGAACCATCCGGATTGTTATAGGCGCAAAGTTGAAAAGCCAGCATCTGTGATGGTATGGGGGTGTATTAGTGCCCAAGACATGGGTAACTTACACATCTGTGAAGGCGCCATTAATGCTGAAAGGTACATACAGGTTTTGGAGCAACATATGTTGCCATCCAAGCAACGCTACCATGGACGCCCCTGCTTATTTCAGCAAGACAATGCCAAGCCACGTGTTACATCAACGTGGCTTCATAGTAAAAGAGTGCGGGTACTAGACTGGCCTGCCTGTAGTCCAGACCTGTCTCCCATTGAAAATGTGTGGCGCATTATGAAGCCTAAAATACCACAACGGAGACCCCCGGACTGTTGAACAACTTAAGCTGTACATCAAGCAAGAATGGGAAATAATTCCACCTGAGAAGCTTAAAAAATGTGTCTCCTCAGTTCCCAAACGTTTACTGAGTGTTGTTAAAAGGAAAGGCCATGTAACACAGTGGTGAACATGCCCTTTCCCAACTACTTTGGTACGTGTTGCAGCCATGAAATTCTAAGTTAATTATTATTTGCAAAAAAAAAATAAAGTTTATGAGTTTGAACATCAAATATCTTGTCTTTGTCGTGCATTCAATTGAATATGGGTTGAAAAGGATTTGAAAATCATTGTATTCCGTTTATATTCACATCTAACACAATTTCCAATGCTGGAAACGGGGTTTGTACGAGCCAATCTGCCCTACAACAATAGGATCAAGCTTATTGGCTACAATGGTGGACCTGCGCAAAGCCATTTGGGTATATTTATACGAATATATGATCTGCTGTCACCAAATGAGCTAATTCCAAATGGCTCGTTTCCCTCAAGTATGGAGGAAGGTAAAATTGTTTTAGAAATATCTCCGCAATGCCTCCACGATTTCATTTTAAATTTTGCAGATCCCAAATACACAACAACAGGGAACAATAGGTAGAAAAAGTTAGTTTTGCAAAACAGGACCCCTTTAAGTGATGCTCCTGAGGGGTCATCCGGTGCAGACTATACAGGTGTTAATGCTGCTGCTGGTTTAACTTCATTAGGCAACAGTGAATGAATAGCTTTTAAATAATTAATCAGTCACAAGTCACAGTATATCAGATAGCTGAATGGGATGATTTGGTCTGTGTGCATTGTGTGTCAGATGTTGTATTTACTGTATTGATGGCATATTGGTGTGCCGGTCAATTTAAAGTGGAAAAAAATGAAAGCCGACTCAATCTCTGTCATAGAAATACAGCAAATGTTTGTCATTTGATGAGAGTAGTTAGAACACACAGACATTCACACCATAACATGGTCAATGTGATGATATGTGCATTGAGTTTCTCAACATGGGAGGGCGCCACAATTACAGTTAAAGGCAGTTCAGAGGGACACAGGAAATAAGTCTTGTACAATGAGTGTAATGAGATGTGAAGGCGTTCTTGAAAAAGACATCGAGTCCGGCTTGGGGCAGAATACACAGTCTTTTAAGTTGTGCATGTAATAACGCTTGTAGAATTATTTTTAAAAAGGAAGGAATCGTCGTGTCGCTTTCTTTGTGGGATCTTTTTGGACACAATTCAATTAATTCAGCAGCAAACTAACACCATCAAACAATTTAACCAGCAAAAAAACAACTGGTGTGTATGTGTCCATGCTGTTTGGTTAAAATGATGCAACATGACGCATTAATAAGATTGGGGGAAATGGATCAGCGTACTCAAGATTATCACAATATCGTCCAATAAAGTTGCCAAGTTTCCGATAAGAATAAAATGATAGGATTACTTTAGAATCTATCTGATAAAATAACCTTTAAAATAGTAGATCCCAACCATTGAGCTGCGACACCTTAGAGATCATGTTAGAGAGTAGGCGAGCCGCAGTAAACTCCAATTTAACTTTAAGTCAGGGGTGTCAAACTAATTTTAGATCGGGGGCCACATGGAGAAAAATCTACTCCCAAGTGGGCCGGACTGGTAAAATCACTGCACGATAACTTCAAAATAAAGACAACTTGCGTGGGTTCCCTCCGGGTACTCCGGCTTCCTCCCACCTCCAAAGACATGCACCTGGGGATAGGTTGATTGGCAACACTAAATTGGACCTAGTGTGTGAATGTGAGTGTGAATGTTGTCTGTCTATCTGTGTTGGCCCTGTGATGAGGTGGCGACTTGTCCAGGGTGTACCCCGCCTTCCGCCCGATTGTAGCTGAGATAGGCTCCAGCGCCCCCCGCGACCCCGAAGGGAAGAAAATGGATGGATGGATGGATGTCTTGATTGTTTTCTTTGTTTAAAAATAGAGCAAGCACATTCTGAAAATGTACAAATCATAATGTGTTTTTTTTTTTTTTTTTTACATTTACATGTTGCGGTTAATAGTATTCTATCTTTATTTGTCGTGATTTATACTTTCTGAATACATTATGTGATAATGTTCATCAGTCAACTCATTGGTATTAATTTTCAATCTATCACCGTAAAAAAATAATATCAAAATCAAATTACAGAATGTTATTTAAGTAGTTTGCTCATTTTCCACGACCGGTGCACTAACATCATGTGGTTTATTTTATTTTAAATATGTAGCATCAACTACAAAGATACAAAGAATTGCTATTGTGACATATAGTGGAAAACATTTAGAACAGCAGTTTCATTAAAACATTTGGGCTCATTTATATACTTAGCAAACTCATCCCGCGGGCCGGATAAAACCTGTTTGTGGGCCTGATCCGGCCCTCATGCCGTACGTTTGACACCCCTGCTTTAAGTGGACCGAAATTATTAAAGGCAGTCTTTGTTTTACGGCCTTGCGTTTTACAATGTTTCCTGGTTACAACACTTTTCCATACATTTTTAATACTGTACAAAAACAAGGAGAACTACGGTATTTTCTGGACTATAAACATCTTATAAAACAGTGCGGCTAATTTATGGATTTTTGTTCCCTATCGGCCATAATGTTTTGTATTCAACAAATCTTCTTTGTAAAACACCGACCGAGACACAGTCCCATCTTTTGGAAGAGTTCGCTTACTGCAGGTGCTGCTGAATATGTACTTCTTGTTTTGTGCCTTGAACCGAAAGTAAGACCGTCCATAGCGTTTCTGCTCGAAAGGATTCTTTATTCATCGCTCTAATCAAAGTGTGTAAGTTTTAGAATATAACTAAAACTATTCATACTTGTGTGATGTCTGTAGGAGTGTTTTCTGGCATTTTTGTATGTGCTATCGTAATGAAATCAAGCCAGTGTTGTTAGTATTAGCGAGCATGCTAACACGTTTACAGATGTCTGTGTTAGTATTATCAGCTTACAATGACATCCTTTTTGTATTGTTTCAGATTCGCAAATACACCAAAACGTCACCATAAACTTATTGAGTTCGTTTAGCTGATTGGACAGCTAGCTTTCGCAGCTCTTAAGTCCCTGATGATGACTTCGGTTTTGTTTGATGAGCTGTTTTACTGCCTTGTGACAAGCACCGTTTGGAATCAATTAAGGTGTACACAAAAATATCAAAACACAGGGACCGCCAAGCTCAAAATTTGGCACAAAACCACTAAGGTAATAAAATAATTTTCGGAGTTTATATTTTCAGCAAAAAAAAAATAGAATATGCCTGAGGTTACAATATTACCAACAATATTTGGAAAATGTTAATTAACATTTATATACCGGAATATAATATTATTTTTGCTTGTGGACACAAGAATATGAACCTGAACAGGAATATTGTGTCGATGTAAAGTAAATGTGGTGCTCAATATCTGGGACTTTTGTCTCGGTCTTATTGATTTTCTGACAATTTCGCTTTTGTGAAGCAACTCAGAATTTTTGGGGACTTCCAGTTGCAACATCAGAGAAAACAGCGATAGTATGTGTTTTCTCCCTTTAAGTACCCAGCTTTGAAACACTTACTGCGACACTTGGCACAGCGTCCTTTGTTGTATTCCAGCAGGTCCAAGTTCCGACTTCGCTCACTGACCGATCGCCTCTGTCCACTCTCTCTCAGCCGAGCTGCTTCTTCTTTAGCGTACACCCCCAGCTCCTGGGTGTAACGCCCATACATCTAGAAAAATCATGTTGTAAAAAAAAAAAGGTTATGGTATAAACAAGTTCTCATTTTGAAAAAGTCCCAACAACCTAATAAAACGGTCAAGGACTGTTATTGTATCTATATTAGCAAATAACCATAAATAAGAACTGATTACAGTGGACCATTAACGACAATGCCTTATCTGGGGTTCAAAGGTCAGCGTACAGGCCAGTAAATCCACACATAATCATTATCAGCCTCAAATTGCACACTGTTTTTGAAAACACAGTGCAAAAGTCATTAAGTCAGCAGTGCAAGTGTCAGGAAGTTGAGTTGTATAGGGCACCACTGCTTCCTTAATGCTGGTGGGCAGGAAAAGGGACACTGCTGGATAGTCAAACCCTACCTCGACTGGTCAAATAAGGTCGCAGAGTCTGATTTCAGTAGCATGAAATGTGCTGAGCTTTGACAAAAAATAGAAATTAACCATTTTGACAGACCACAAATGAAAATGTTTTCTAGTCATTGTGTTTCATATCAATTATAATATACATTTGTGAAACTAATTCAACAGAAATGCTTTCCTAAATCATTGCTGCAAAATCACAACTCGACTGATGGTCCTTAAACAAGGTTTTAGAGAAGTTGCCACACGAGATATACTTAACATTTTAACTAAGAACTTTCCCCTTCTAATTCAACCCCCTGGAGTCCAACCTGTCCAGACAATATAAGGATTCTAGTCTATTTTTCATGCACTCTTGGAAGGATTCATCCAGAATCCTCATCAGCTGCATCGTCATGACTATCTTAATTAGGGATGTTTTGATCAGGGTTTTGTGTTGATGATGCGGATACTGATCATCAATGAGTAAAATCGACCATAACCAATCAATACCAATCACATGTATTATATTAACCCACATGTTTTCAATGTGTTTATAGTGAGTGTTATTGGCAGTTCAATAATAGTGAGTGTTATTGACAGTTAAATCAACACTATCAAAACTAATTTTTTATTCCCTTTAATTACAAACAATTTTTTGAGCAAAAACTACTATTACTCATTTAAATATTTTGGTTTTTGCCCTCAAAGTCCTCTTGTGTACAAGGAATTACCCCTTGAGTTTGAAAATGTTAACAAAAAGACCGAAACAATTATTTTGAGAAAATTAAAATAGACTTAATCACTTAATCGGTATCAATTATATACTAACTTTGGTACCGACACCAACAATTTGTGGATCGATACGCCCGCCTCTTACGTGACGTGTACTGACCGTGGCAATGCGGACCAACCAACAAAGTTGCTGCTATCTAGAGTTCTTAAACTTTACTAAGCACTTATTTATTGGTGTTGTTTTGCGCTAGCTTAGGGGTTAGCTTATCTATTAGCATGTCTGCTCATTGCTTGCTTTCAGTGTGTAACACGTTAATTCTCATCCTCCAGTGATAATCAAATTAGGATCAGGGGTGTTAAACTTGTTTTAATTGAGAGCCACATCGCAGTTATGGCTGCCCACAGAGGGCCGCTTAATTATATATTTAATTATATTTAATATAAATGTGTAAGGAGTTATAAATGGTAAATGGGTTGTACTTGCATAGCGCTTTTCTACCGTTCTAAGGAACTCAAAGCGCTTTGACACTATTTCCACATTCACCCATTCACACACACATTCACACACTGATGGCGGGAGCTGTCATGCACGGCGCTAACCAGGACCCATCAGGAGCAAGGGTGAAGTGTCTTGCTCAAGGACACAACGGACGTGACTAGGATGGTAGAAGGTGGGGATTGAACCAGTAACCCTCAGATTGCTGGCACGGCCACTCTCTCAACTTCGCCACGCCGTCGCTGTCTTGATGTTTATCACCGTACAAATTTGCCTGCGTGTTTTGTTATTATATGGTTTTACGTACACTGTAAAAATAAATCTGTAGCATTTGCGGTAAAAACCTGGCATCTCAGTTTTCAGAATTTTAACGTGAAATGTACGGTGTTCTCCTTTCTGAGCTGCCACCTTATCATGGTAGAGGAGTTTGCTTGTCCCAATGATCCTAGGAGCTTTGTTGTCCGGGGGCTTCTATGCCCCCTGGTAGGGTCTCCCAAGACAAACCGGTCCAAGGTGAGTGATCAGACAAAAAGCAGCTCGAAGACATTTATGATGAAGAAACAACAAAGACTCAGATTTGTCTCCCCCGGACACGGGTCACCGGGTCCCCCCTCTGGAGCCAGGCCCGGACTGACCCTAAATGTTATTTGTGCTTACGCACCAAACAGTAGCTCAGAGTACCCACCCTTTTTGGATTCCCTCAAGGGAGTACTGGAGAGTGCTCCCTCAGGTAATTCCCTTGTTCTTCTGGGTAACTTCAACGCTCATGTTGGCAGCAACAGTAAAACCTGGAGAGGCATGATTGGGAAGAGTGGCCACCCGGATCTGAACCCGAGTGGTGTTTTATTATCGGACTTTTGTGCTCATAACAGATTGTCCATAACAAACACAATGTTCAAACATAAGGGTGTCCCATATGTGCACATGGCACCAGGACACCCGAGGCCGCAGTTCCATGATCGACTTTGTAATTGTGTCATCGGATTTGCAGTCTCATGTTTTGGACATTCGAGTGAAGACAGGGGCAGAGCTTTCTACCGATCACCACCTGGTGGTGAGTTGGCTCCGATTGTGGGGGAGGATGCCGGATAGATCTGGTAGGCCCAAACGCATTGTGAGGGTCTGCTGGGAACGTCTAGCAGAGTCTCCTGCCAGAGAGCGTTTAAATTTGCACCTCTGGAAGAACTTTGAACATCTCATGAGGGAGGCGCTGGATATTGAGTCCGAGTGGACCATGTTCTGTACCTCTATTGTAGAGGCGGTCGATCTGTGGTTGGTGCCTGTCGTGGCGGTCATTCTAGAACCCGCTTGGTGGACACCAGCGGTGAGGGATGCCGTCAAGCTGAAGAAAGAGTCTTATCTGGTCCTTTTAGCTCATGGGACTCCGGAGGCAGCGGACAGATACCAACAGGCCAGGTGGTGTGCGGCTTTGGCGGTCGCGGAGGGAACAACTCGGACGTGGGAGGAGTTAGGTGAAGCCATGGAAAAACATTTTTGAAGCAATTCTAAACCACCATCCACCGCCTCAGGAGGGGGAAGCAGTGCACTGTCAACACCGTGTATGGTGAGGATGGTGTGCTGCTGACCTGGACTGCGGATGTTGTAGATCGGTGGAGGGAATACTTCGAAGACCTCCTCAATCCCACTTACACGTCTTCCTATGAGGAAGCAGTGCCTTGGGAATCTGTGGTGTGCTCTCCTATTTCTGGAGATCAGGTTGCCGAGGTATTTAAAAAAGCTCCTCGGAGGCAAGGCCCCAGGGGTGAATGAGATCTGCCCAGAGTTCCTTAAGGCTCTGGATGCTGTGGGGCTGTATTGGTTAACAAGACTCTGCAACATTGCGTGGACATTGGGGGCAGTACCTCTGGATTGGCAGACCTGGGTTGTGGTTCCTCTCTTTAAGAAGGGGAACCGGAGGGTGTGTTCCAACTATCGTGGGATCACACTCCTCAGCCTTCCCGGTAAGGTCTATTCAGGTGCACTGGAGAAGAGGCTACACTGGATAGTCGAACCTTGGATACAGGAGGAGCAGTGTGGTTTTCGTCCTGGTCGTGGAACTGTGGACCATCATCATCAGCGGTCACTCGAACGAGTATGACGGTCCTCCTGGTAGAGGGTATCCCTTTATGGAGGATGCCTGTGCATTACTTTGTTTAACGTGGGGAGACTGGTGCACAGACAGTCACCACACGATCCTTGACAGATCGGTCAGGGTCCAGTGGCATGGAGTCCAAGACTCTGGGGAATTTCTAGGCGCAGTCAGGGCGTTAATGCGATCCGGTTTGGTGGATGCAGGATTAGGTCTCGGCTTTTTGCAGATGTGGTCCTGATTGCTTCATCTGGCCGGGATCTTCGGCTCTCACTGGATCGGTTCGCAGCAACGTGTGAAGCGACTGAGATGAGAATGTGCACCTCCAAATCCAAGTCCATGGTTCTCGCCAAAAAAGGGGTTGAGTGCCAACTCCAGGTTCAGAGAGATCTTGCCCCAATTGGAGGAGTTCAAGTACCTCGGAGTCTTATTCACGAGTGAGGGAAGAGTGGATCGTGAGATCGACAGGCGGATCGGTGCGGCATCTTCAGTAATACGACCACTGTATCGATCCATTGGGGTAAAGAAGGAGTTGAGCCGGAAGACAAAGCTCTGAATTTACGTTCCCATCCTAACCTATGGTCATGAGCTTTGGTTTATGACCGAAAGGACGAGATCACGGGTACAAGCGACCAAAATGAGTTGACTCCATCGGGTGGCGGGGATCTCCCTTAGAGATAGGGTGAGAAGCCCTGTCATTCGGGAGGAGCTTTAAGTATAAAGCCACTACTCCTCCACATCGAGAGGAGCCAAATGAGGTTGTTCGGGCATCTTTGATGAACTTTAATGATCCACAAGGGAAATTGGATCTGGTCAGGATGCCACCCGGAAGCCTCCCTAGGGAGGTGTTTAGGGCACGTCCGGTAGTAGGCCACGGGGAAGACCCAGGACACGTTGGGAAGAGTATCTCTCCTAGCTGTCCTGGGAATGCCTCGGGATACCCCGGGAGGAGCTGGACGAAGTGGCTGGGGAGAGGGAAGTCTGGGCTTCTCTGCTTAGGCTGCTGCTCCTGCGACCCGACCTTGGATAAGTGGAAGAAAATGGATGGATGTGTGTTTTTTTGACAGTGTCACTGTATTTTACGTTAAAATGTTGGCAATCAAGTTGCCTATTTTTTACCGTACAGTCTATTGTCATTGTTTACACATAACTTGCTGTACCTATTTTAAACAACTGAAAGGGTGTAAAATACAATTTATTTTAAGATGTTAAATCGGCTCAAGCACCCCGTGGGATCCTGAAAAAGGGACAAGCTGTAGAAAATGGATGGAAGGAAATTGACTCAGTCTATGTTTAATGCATCTAAAGCAGACCTGGGCATTCTGCGGACCGCGGGCCACATCCGGCCCTTTGTGCGTCCCTGTCCGGCCCGCGTGAGGCCAATCATTCATCCATCCATTTCCTACCGCTTATTCCCTTCGGGGTCGCTGGAGCCTATCTCAGCTACAATTGGTCATAAATTACAAAATACATTTTTAAAAAGTATCTATGTCGAGTGTGCAATACAACGGTGCTGCTTTTGTTTCGAAAAGCGTTATTTGTATTACTTCCGTGTGGACGTATGCTAATGTGCGATTGTGAGTGAATGTGAACAGCGGCAATCACAAATTACAAAATAAATTTAAAAAAAACATCTGTCGTGCATCGCCCAGCTGTTCATCTTCTTACGTGGGATAACTGCAGACTTTCAAATCACGGAGTAGCTGGCAGCCATACAGTCAATTAAAGAGACAACCACAGGTAATGACTTGTTCACATAGGTAAATGCGTGTTTGGACATGTTAGGACTGAAATGGGACAAGCTGGCAGGTGTGACAACAGATGGTTGTCCAAATCTGACGGTGAAAAATGTTGGATTTAAAGAGGATGCAGGATAAAGTGACAGAAATTTACATTTTTGCATTGTGTTATACATCAGGAAGTGTTGTGTAAGACAATGTTAAAAATAAAACCATCAAAAGCAATCTGCTTTTGTATAAAGTTAAGTTAGGTTAAATGAAATTATTATTATTTATCTTACGGTATATCAAAAATAATTTGAGCAAAATTTAATTGAAATATTGTCGGTGTGGACCTCCAGCAGTGCTCGGGTTGCTCATGCAGCCCCCGATAAAAATGAATTGCCCACCCCTGATCTAAAGGATGCAAATATTCTATGATGTGTCTTTTCTATTTTAAAGGAAGAGTAAATGCAGATGTAAATGGTGCACTATATCAAGTTGTTTATAGGTGTGTATACCATCTGCACCTTGTTTGCTATATTATTGCAAATACCGTATTTTTCGGAGTATAAGTCGCACCGGAGTATAAGTCGCACCTGCCGAAAATGCATAATAAAGAAGGAAAAAAACATATATAAGTCGCACTGGACCAAACTATGAAAAAAAACTGCGATTTATAGTCCGAAAAATACGGTACTTGAAAAAATATGCGCATGATACTTACTATACTTACGGTCACCAAGTTTTGAGAAAATTATTGACTTGCAGTTATGTAAAATGTTTAAAAACGTTCCTATACGACATTCTGATGACAAAATTGCACTTGTGTCCACTGTCCAAATATTGGGGTATTTTCTTAAGCAAATTTTAAAAATGCAAGCGAGTAATAACCTGTGATTAATCATGATTAATCACATTTCAAGAGTGTGATTAATCTGATTTAAACAATCACTTGACAGCCCTAATTTGAATACATTTTGTATAACGAATGATAATATGTGTTCCATAATTAGGTAATATAAAAGTTTAAAAAAAAATTCAACAGCATGCAGTGCATGTATTTTTTTCTGTCATAATGGGAAGAATGAATACATTTTGTAAAAAAAAAAAACTACTTTATTGATGCACATTATTTCCACGCATTAGCGGGCCAAACGAAATGATGTGGCGGGCCAGATGTGGCCCCCGGGGGCCTTGTGTTTGACACCTGTGCTTAAGATCCTAAGAAATGCAGTTTATTTGCCATAATGGAGCGAATATTATTAGCTTAGGGGAGCATCTCCACACCGTGTATGGATACACAGTAGCTGCAAGCCACATGTCAGTTGGGGGACTAAACATAAATTCTGTGTAAACCAGAGGGAATTGGTTAAAACCGATTCCTATAATGACCAGCTTGAACTTGGGGAAAAAAGAGAAGAAGAAAAAAAAATCTGCCATTTCGGTTAAGTAGGGAGGTTGCTCCAGCACGGCAATGGCCAGGAATTGTTGGATGGGCATTGTGAGCTGGTGCGCAACCACGAGTTGTCTTGCTACAGCGCTCACCTCTGCTCGCGCACTGAGCAAAAAAATGTTGCAGAATCTCTTCATAGAGAGCCTAGTTGATAGTCTAGCAAAACATGTAGTCGGGATTCGAAATATATTTTTTGCGACCCTTTTTCTGTAACTTATCGGACACCTATACATTCTTGCAAAGCACTGCAAGAATGCGCTGTTGTACTGTATTGTAAATGTGTCATGTCATATAATTGTCATGCCAGTGTTTCATCGAGCAGAATAATGCAGCCCAGAGACATGCCATTGCAGAAGCCTTCATGGATTTAGCTGACATCTTTCTTCTTCTGACCTCAAAGTAGTTGAGAATTGATTAACAATGGCTCTGCTGGTTTATAGTCAAGTAGTTTGTTCTATGTTCCACAGTTGCTTCAAGACAATTATTCACCAATTGAACCATACAAATTGACCCAATTTGTAACAATCTGTTAATCAAATATTATGCCCAGTCCCCCAGTTATCAATTGTATAATCACAAAAACATCTGTTCCTGTTCTTATTTTAACATGCTAACTGCAACATTTTAGGAACAACAATTTTGTAACTTTTTTTTAAAATACAAGACTAAAATTAACCAACATCACTACAGCAGTGTAATGTTTACATACTATACGATACCTACTATTGAAACGAATAACTGGTGCTAAAAACAGTACTTAAAAAAGAAAAACAATATTCATTAAATACAACTTTAACACAATTTTGTGACATGCAAGTTGAACAGAATATACATTTAAGTTCCCCAATGATAAAAGAAAATACAATACATAACAAATTCCAAAGTACTTTAAAGGGGACCAATGAAAGGGATGATGTTTGATAAGAAATTATCGAGTTTGAGCCTATTATCGAATCCTCTTATCGAACCGATTCTTTATCGATTCTCTTATTGAGTCTAGATAGGCTGTTGTATATGGAAAAAAACAAACAAAAGCTCAATTTTATTATATATAAGTAAATAAATATTGACTATTACCCCCCTAAAAAAATAAAATAAAATAAATAAATATTGACTGTTGTTACCCAAAGTATATTAAGAGGGATTTTTCAGAAAAACAAATATGTACAGTTACACAAAAACAACCTGTCTCTGTGATCACTATAGGTGTATAAATAATAATATAGTGTTAAATAGAATCAGTCCCTTGGGCACAAATTTTAAAATAATACAGCTCTCCAAAAAGTGCACTTCTGCTGCTATTTGACATAACTGTTTGTTATGATGCTTTGACATTTTTGCACTTTATTTCTTTATTGAAAGAAAATTCTATGAAGAGAAAAGTTGTTTGCAAATGTGGTTACAATGCTAAAAAAATGAAAAGTTAAAGCTAAAAAAAGAAATACACTTTATTGAGTTAACATTATTTCTTTATAGGGGGAAAGATGTTATGAGCTAGGGAATATAACAACTACACTACCCAGCATGCAACGGGAGTGACGAGCATGCGCGGTAGCCCCGAAAAGTGTTGTTGCATGTCCCACCCGGCAGCTAAGAATGAGGTTATGAGCACGCTGTGAAAGTAAACGTCAAGAACTCAGCCAACACGCCTCGTCTGCATTATTTATAATTAGACAGACAACACATATACAGTGTGATTTTTTTTTTGTTTACAAGGAAAGAAAAACAAATGTTAAAAAAGGGAGATCATGTTGTATATACAGGTAAAAGCCAGTAAATTAGAATATTTTGAAAAACTTGATTTATTTCAGTAATTGCATTCAAAAGGTGTAACTTGTACATTATATTTATTCATTGCACACAGACTGATGCATTCAAATGTTTATTTCATTTAATTTTGATGATTTGAAGTGGCAACAAATGAAAATCCAAAATTCCGTGTGTCACAAAATTAGAATATTACTTAAGGCTAATACAAAAAAGGGATTTTTAGAAATGTTGGCCAACTGAAAAGTATGAAAATGAAAAATATGAGCATGTACAATACTCAATACTTGGTTGGAGCTCCTTTTGCCTCAATTACTGCGTTAAGGCGGCGTGGCATGGAGTCGATGAGTTTCTGGCACTGCTCAGGTGTTATGAGAGCCCAGGTTGCTCTGATAGTGGCCTTCAACTCTTCTGCGTTTTTGGGTCTGGCATTCTGCATCTTCCTTTTCACAATACCCCACAGATTTTCTATGGGGCTAAGGTCAGGGGAGTTGGCGGGCCAATTTAGAACAGAAATACCATGGTCCGTAAACCAGGCACAGGTAGATTTTGCGCGGTGTGCAGGCGCCAAGTCCTGTTGGAACTTGAAATCTCCATCTCCATAGAGCAGGTCAGCAGCAGGAAGCATGAAGTGCTCTAAAACTTGCTGGTAGACGGCTGCGTTGACCCTGGATCTCAGGAAACAGAGTGGACCGACACCAGCAGATGACATGGCACCCCAAACCATCACTGATGGTGGAAACTTTACACTAGACTTCAGGCAACGTGGATCCTGTGCCTCTCCTGTCTTCCTCCAGACTCTGGGACCTCGATTTCCAAAGGAAATGCAAAATTTGCATGGTTGGGTGATGGTTTGGGTGCCATGTCATCTGCTGGTGTCGGTCCACTCTGTTTCCTGAGATCCAGGGTCAACGCAGCCGTCTACCAGCAAGTTTTAGAGCACTTCATGCTTCCTGCTGCTGACCTGCTCTATGGAGATGGAGATTTCAAGTTCCAACAGGACTTGGCGCCTTCACACAGCGCAAAATCTACCTGTGCCTGGTTTACGGACCATGGTATTTCTGTTCTAAATTGGCCCGCCAACTCCCCTGACCTTAGCCCCATAGAAAATCTGTGGGGTATTGTGAAAAGGAAGATGCAGAATGCCAGACCCAAAAACGCAGAAGAGTTGAAGGCCACTATCAGAGCAACCTGGGCTCTCATAACACCTGAGCAGTGCCAGAAACTCATCGACTCCATGCCACGCCGCATTAACGCAGTAATTGAGGCAAAAGGAGCTCCAACCAAGTATAGAGTATTGTACATGCTCATATTTTTCATTTTCATACTTTTCAGTTGGCCAACATTTCTAAAAATCCCTTTTTTGTATTAGCCTTAAGTAATATTCTAATTTTGTGACACACGGAATTTTGGATTTTCATTTGTTGCCACTTCAAATCATCAAAATTAAATGAAATAAACATTTGAATGCATCAGTCTGTGTGCAATGAATACATATAATGTACAAGTTACACCTTTTGAATGCAATTACTGAAATAAATAAAGTTTTTCAAAATATTCTAATTTACTGGCTTTTACCTGTATATGTATGTGCTGCGGTTGCTTTAAGAACGTTACGACAGCTGCCGTAAAGGAGGTGCGTTGCTTGCCTGGTTGCCATGTTTCCGGTTGGTCGTAAAAGTGTTCGTCATGTGTTTGTACCCTGCTCAAATCTCTAAGTAAAGTTATTCATTGGATTATACCTTTTGTTTTGAACTTTATTACACCTTGGAGCGCTTTTTCCGGTCCATTGTTTTTCCTGCTTTCGCTATCTGCGCCTAATGACTGAGCTACGTGACGTCATTTCTTGTGATGTCACACGGAGCATTTCTGGTTGGGACGGGATTCGAATAAAGAACCAACTCTTTTTCTTTACTATAGTGGTCTCGATAACGGGTACCGGTTCTCAAAAAGGGATTAGAGTCCGAGGACTCGGTTCTTTTCTTATCGAACAACCGGGAAAACCGGTTTCGAGTATCATCCCTAACCTATGATTTTTTTTTCCTGACCTAATGTTACAATGTTGGACACTTGTGTTAAACAAAGCATCAAATTATAAACTTCATGCATTTAGGTGTGAAATTGCATGCAGTTTTTTTATGAAGAGTCTGAATTGATCGATTGTGCAGGTGTACCTAATGTTGTGACTGGGTTAGGGTTGTACGGTATACCGGTACTAATAATGTACCGCGGTGCTAATGAATTGAACAACACTATACTGCCTTTGAAAAATACCGGTACTTTTTTTCATCCGCAAGTTGCCGTGGGGCGGTGACGTGCAGAGCGGAGGAGCATGTTGAGTGTATCAGCGTGCACACACTCACAGAGCGCACAAGAAGAAACAGTGAGGAGAGGAAAAATGGCAAAAACGGTAATTCTACTGGTTAATAAAGCGCAGTATAGAAAACCATCGATCAAGGTGACGTTTTAAACACGGAAGTGCCATGCTGCAAGCAGTGCTTTAAAACATGCCTCGGCAAAGGTGGCGATTAGTATTACCATTTTTGCTTCAAATGTAGGTAAACATTTAAATAACAAGCATCCAGACCTGCACAAGGAGTTTAAAGGTAATGTAGTTAACTCCCTGCTGTGCACATACAGTACATATACATACAGTAGACGCGCCCACAGCTGTTTGGCTTGATGCCAAGTATTAGCGCAGTAAAAACTGCCCACATTGCGCAAACTAATGCAAGTGAAATGACTGAATTTTGTAACAAATTGCTCCAATTAGTGTTTTATCTTCAACAATGTGTGTTTTACCTGCTACCTGTCTTATCTGTGTAGTTCCAGCCACAGTATTGTTTTTATTATTTACTATATAAATTTACTTCACTTCACAAATGATTAGAGATGTCCGATAATATCGGACTGCCGATAATATCTGACTGCCGATATTATCGGCCGATAAATGCTTTAAAATTTAATATCGGAAATTATCAGTATCGGTTTCAAAAACTAAAATGTATGACTTTTTAAAACGCCGCTGTACGGAGTGGTACACTGACGTAGGGAGAAGTACTTGGCGCCAATAAACCTTTAAGGCACTGCCTTTGCGTGCCGGCCCAATCACATGATATCTACGGCTTTTCACACACACAAGTGAATGCAAGGCATGCTTGGTCAACAGCCATACAGGTCACACTGAGGGTGGTCGTATAAAAAACTAACACTGTTACAAATATGCGCCACACTGTGAACCCACACCAAACAAGAATGACAAACACATTTCGGGAGAACATCCGCACCGTAACACAACATAAACACAACAGAACAAATACCCAGAACCCCTTGCAGCACTAACTCTTCCGGGACGCTACAATATACACCCCTAACCCCCCCTCCCCCCACCTCAACCCTGCCCCGCCCCCCACCTCCTCATGCTCTCTCTGGGAGAGCTTGTCCCAAATTCCAAGCTGCTGTTTTGAGGCATGTTAAAAAAAATAATGCACTTTCTGACTTCAATAATAAATATGGCAGTGCCATGTTGGCATTTTTTTCCATAACTTGAGTCAATTTATTTTGGAAAACCTTGTTACATTGTTTAATGCATCCAGCGGGGCATCACAACAAAATTAGGCATAATAATGTGTTAATTCCACAACTGTATATATCGGTTGATATCGGAATTGGTAATTAAGAGTTGGACAATATCGGAATATCGGATATCAGCAATAAAGCCATTATCGGACATCTCTACAAATGATTGTATTTTTATTAAAGCATAGCCCAGGTGTGGCAACAATAAGTCATGAAGCATTTATTACAATGTCAATAAAGCTTTCTATTCTATTCTAACCCAATCCTAGATTATGGGAGGCTATATGTATTATATTAAATTGTAAATTGTTCTTTGAGTGCAATAAAAAAGCCCAATGAGTTTAATGCCTTTTAATTGTATTTTATCTTCTAAAATTGTTCTTAGAGTACAAGAAGAACCATATGTTAATTTATTGTAAGATTTTTGTTAAAATTAAGCTAAAAATATTTTTTTTTTGTTGTTTCCTTTATTTTGAAAAGTATCGAAATACATTTTGGGACCGGTACCAACATATTTTTATCTGGACAACCCTAGAACAGGTAACTATGTAATGTTAAGGAAGTTTATTTTCGGCCGTGTCTGGAAAATAAATAGCAGGGACGACTTCAAGATATATATTTAAACAGTATACATTTTCGAAAGAGGAATTATGTTACTTTTGAAGAGTGTGGAGCGTGGTTTCATTTGCAATCTTGGAACGCCTTTAGATTGCAGACAGACTCAAAAAATGGGTTGTACCTGTAAAAGTGACTGTGGAACAAAATTTACACCAAGGCATATCCAATACGGATTATCTGGACCACAAGTAAGTTTTATATGTAGATTACAATCATCATATGTCCCTTTAAGGTGCATCGTTCCACACAGAAATTACTAATTGATAAACAATTACGGCGATGTACTGTAATAACTGTGGTTTTAAGTTAAGCCTACATTCAAGAATCATATATTAATTGAGCAAAACTAAGTAAATTAGACAATCTGCTTGTGTTGTAAAGTTGATGTTCAGAAATACGGTGTTTGTGAATACACCTTGCGTGACTGACGAGGACATGGGTTGCTGGTGAGGAGAGTGGCGGAGTCAAGAATTATATTCCTTATTTTCGCCACATGTCAATGCCACTGAAATAATAGTTACGAGGGACAAGCGGTACAAAATGGATGGATGGATGAATTATAGCTCTTTTTTTTCCCCCCAGAGCGGTTGCTCTTGTTTACCTCAGCACTGGTGTCATGATACCGAGTTAACCAAATATATTCTGAACTTGTTCATGCATTACAAAGAAGTTGACATGAGTTTTCATCAACACACATTTGACCAGTGTTCTATACACAAACAATCTCAACAGCAACATAACAAATGGAGAATACAAATACATCCCAATAGGATACAATCCATTCAATTAATCATGCCAAAGCAAACAATGTGAAGTTATTTTATTACAATTAAAAGTGGTTCAATGATTTATTTTTCCTTGCTGATATTTTTAGGAACTGGTCAAACTTCTAAACATTATCAGCTTCTAAATGCCATCCATCCATCCATCCATCTTCTTCCGCTTATCCGAGGTCGGGTCGCGGGGGCAGCAGCTTAAGCAGGGAAGCCCAGACTTTCCTCTCCCCAGCCACTTCGTCCAGCTCCTCCCGGGGGATCCCGAGGCGTTCCCAGGCCAGCCGGGAGACATAGTCTTCCCAGCGTGTCCTGGGTCTTCCCCGTGGCCTCCTACCGGTCGGACGTGCCCGAAACACCTTCCTAGGGAGGCGTTCGGGTGGCATCCTGACCAGATGCCCGAACCACCTCATCTGGCTCCTCTCGATGTGGAGGAGCAGCGGCTTTACTTTGAGCTCCCCCCGGATGACAGAGCTTCTCACCCTATCTCTAAGGGAGAGCCCCGCCACCCGGCGGATGAAACTCATTTCGGCCGCCTGTACCCGTGATCTTGTCCTTTCGGTCATAACCCAAAGCTCATGACCATAGGTGAGGATGGGAACGTAGATCGACCGGTAAATTGAGAGCTTTGCCTTCCGGCTCAGCTCCTTCTTCACCACAACGGATCGATACAGCGTCCGCATTACTGAAGATGCCGCACCGATCCGCCTGTCGATCTCACGATCCACTCTTCCCCCACTCGTGAACAAGACTCCAAGGTACTTGAACTCCTCCACTTGGGGCAAGATCTCCTCCCCAACCCGGAGATGGCACTCCACCCTTTTCCGGGAGAGAACCATGGACTCTGACTTGGAGGTGCTGATTCTCATCCCAGTCGCTTCACACTCGGCTGCGAACCGATCCAGTGAGAGCTGAAGATCTTGGTCGGAGGAAGCCATCAGGACTACATCATCTGCAAATAGCAGAGACCTAATCCTGCAGCCACCAAACCAGATCCCCTCAACGCCCTGACTGCGCCTAGAAATTCTGTCCATAAAGGTTATGAACAGAATCGGTGACAAAGGGCAGCCTTGGCGGAGTCCAACCCTCACTGGAAACGTGTCCGACTTACTGCCGGCAATGCGGACCAAGCTCTGACACTGATCATACAGGGAGCGAACTGCCACAATAAGACAGTCCGTTACCCCATACTCTCTGAGCACTCCCCACAGGACTTCCCGGGGTACACGGTCGAATGCCTTCTCCAAGTCCACAAAGCACATGTAGACTGGTTGGGCAAACTCCCATGCACCCTCAAGAACCCTGCCGAGAGTATAGAGTTGGTCCACAGTTCCACGACCAGGACGAAAACCACACTGTTCCTCCTGAATCCGAGGTTCGACTATCCGGCGTAGTCTCCTCTCCAGTACACCTGAATAGACCTTACCGGGAAGGCTGAGGAGTGTGATCCCACGATAGTTGGAACACACCCTCCGGTTCCCCTTCTTAAAGAGAGGAACCACCACCCCGGTCTGCCAATCCAGAGGTACCGCCCCCGATGTCCACGCGATGTTGCAGAGTCTTGTCAACCAAGACATCCCCACAACATCCAGAGCCTTAAGGAACTCCGGGCGGATCTCATCCACCCCCGGGGCCTTGCCACCGAGGAGCTTTTTAACTACCTCGGCAACCTCAGCCCCAGAAATAGGAGAGCCCACCACAGATTCCCCAGGCCCTGCTTCCTCATAGGAAGACGTGCTGGTAGGATTGAGGAGGTCTTCGAAGTATTCCCTCCACCGATCCACAACATCCGCAGTCGAGGTCAGCAGAGCACCATCCCCACCATACACGGTGTTGACACTGCACTGCTTCCCCTTCCTGAGGCCATGGAAAAAGACTTCCGGACGGCTTCGAAGCTTCTAAATGGTGAATGCTTAATTTGGTCTATTGGGTTATGAAAGAAGAGGGAATATTTGGAGAATGACTGCTGCCTAACAATTTTTCTCAAATGTGCGACCATTCTGCATGGCCAAACCCAGGATAATTGCTGAATTAAAAAAAAGATAAATAAATAAACAAAAATGCCCAAAATGGGAGGACACATCTCCTTTACTGTACAGTTGATGCTAAAACAAATAAATGGTGGTGTTTTCTCTGATGATGAACAGGATGTCCATTGCATTGAAAAATGTGACCGCATAGGTCAAATGACATTGTGAAAGGCAGGTAAGATAAGAGAAGAGATAATCCCACCTTTGTACTTTAAGCGTTTTATTGACAGTTATTCCAGAAAATTGTTCACATACCTTACAAGTTGTAAGATCACTGCTTTACCTGAGTAGGGATTGATCTTTTAATCTAGATCTGCATTTCTGCAGTCAACATCAGAGCTTAATTTGTAGGCTAAATGACATGTAATGGGACGCCGTGGTAGGTACAACAGCCGTGCCAGCAACTTGATGGTTCCAGGTTCGATGCCCACCTCTGCCATTCAAGTCACTACCGTTGTGTCTTAGGGCAAAACACTTCCCCCCTGCTAACGGTGCCGCTCACACTGGTGTATGAATGTCTGGTGGTGGTTGGAGTGGCTGTAAGCGCAAATTGGCAGCCACGCTTCCGTCAGTTTACCCCCGGGGCAGCTGTGGCTACAAATGTAGCTTACCACCAACATGTGTGAATGTAGAGTGAAAGAATGATAGGTTCTCACTTTTCTGAGTATAAAAGCGCTATATATAGTGTCTTCTGGGACAATAAGGCGCACCGGATTATATAACGCACTGTCGATGAACAGGTTTATTTTTATACATAAAGCGGACCTAGGGTTGCCAATTTCTTGTTTTAATTTAAGATGACACTGGCCGCTTTTAAAGAGAGAAAGGCTCCCAGCAACGCAAGGCAAGTGTGACGTCAGGCTCTCAGTGGCTCGCTTTTCGTCACGGACATGGCGCGACAGAATCTAAACAGAGTCTCTAAACACGAGTACAGTCGCTAGTTACACCAGAAATAGATGCTAGATGTGTTGCCAGTCATTTTTATTACAGAAAAAGGGATTGGAGAAATCTCTAAAAAAGATCAAATAAAATTCTCAAAGTACATTGTACAATAGGCAGTAAAAAAATGTAAATAGAACAAAACGATAAATACTAAATAACAGATTTGTTTAAAATGTATTTTCACATCCTTTTTTTAAAGAATATATGCATTATAGCAAATCATGCAATGACATCATTTCGACCACACCCCTACCTCCACAGGTATTTTGGCAATTTAGGGGAAACCCTGACATAAAAAAAAAATTTAAAAAAAATATTATATTTATATATATATATATATATATATATATATATATATATATATATATATATACATATATAATGCTAGTACATTAGTTTAGGAATATGGAGATGGGAGGTGGTATTTTTCTGGCTGGCTGAATTATTGTATTATTGATAGAGGGTTCCTCCTCGGACGTACTGCAAGTGAAAAAGGGTGTCCCTCAAGGTTCTGTGTTGTGCCCCTTATTATTCACTATTTACATAAATAATCTTGGACAGAATATTCCGAACTCAACTTTCCATTACTACTCTGATGATACTAGGGATGTCCCGATCTGATATTTGGATCGGATCGGCCACCGATATTTGCCAAAAAATGCGTATCGGCAAGGCATGGGAAAATGTCGATCCAGATCCAGTTTAAAAAAAAACTCCGGTCCGTGTTTTCCAACGCACAGATTCAAATAATACATTCCACTTTTCTGCTGCTCCCTATTTCCTTTCCGCATTTTCCAGCACACCTTCAACACATCCACAAGTCTGGATTCTCACGCAATTGCTTTTAGCTGCTGGCATTACACTACAGGCTCTTCTCACTCCTTCTTCTGTCTCCTTCTCACAGACAGCAAGCGCAACTTCTTACACATGTCACATACTGTCACGTCATACGTCACATACGTATACGTCCTCTCCCAGCAGAGAGCGAGGTAGCAGAATGGCTAACGTTAGCTGTGATGCTAGCGCAGCCGCTAAGATGCGCGCCTGCTCAAACGTCCTCTGCGCACGGCAAATCTATGCCACGCACAAAATCAAATAAAAAATAAGCGCATAACAATTTTCGACACACGGACACGACAGAGAAAACAGTTTTCGTCATCATTGTTCAAATATTGCAACGTCTGTCGAGACGCTTATCTCCATTCGGTGCCACACGTCCAGACTCCACACCATCAAAATGCAAGGCAAAAATTTCCACATCAACACCGTCTGAAAAAAGTAGAGATTTTTTTAGTTGTGATTTCCTTCTCTGCATGAAAGTTTAAAAGTAGCATATATTAATGCAGTATGAAGAAGAATGTTTTAAAGTAGACATGCAAGCCTTGAAAGAACATTTTGAAAAACAAGACTACATTTCCTGCAAATGGGTGCATTTCTACCCTATATTTTAACTTAAGATTTATTCTCATATCAAACTCTTTTGGCTGTCTTTTTGACACTTACATCCGGCGCCCCCCTCCACACCCTGGATTATAAATAATGTAAATAATTCAATGTGATTATCTTGTGTGATGACTGTATTATGATGATAGTATATATCTGATAGTATATATCTGTATCATGAATCAATTTAAGTGGACCCCGACTTAAACAAGTTGAAAAACTTATTCGGATGTTACGATTTAGTGGTCAATTGTACGGAATATGTACTTCACTGTGCAACCTACTAATAAAAGTCTCAATCAAAACACATAGAATCATCATACTGCTGTGATTATATGCATCAAGTGTTCATTCAAGGCTGAGGCAAAATATCGAGATATATATTGTGTATTGCAATATGGCCTTAAAATATCGCAATATTAAAAAAAGGCCATATCGCCCAGCCCTAGTTTCAATGATGCCATTTCTCTTTGTCATGTATAATTTTGTCTATTTTGTGTTTATCCTTGAATAAACAGGTCAGTTTCTTGTTACCAACTATTGTGTATTATTTAAACTCCCCTAATTCAGCTGGCTAGTTGTTATCAAGAGTACTAAAACCCTTTTCAACATGATTCTGACAACTAAGTAGGCTAAATAACTTTAAACTTTAATACATGCCCGGATAGGCCAGTATCGGTCAGTATCGGTATCGGTCAGTATCGGTATCGGATCGGAAGTGCAAAAACCTGGATCGGGACATCCCTAGATGATACTGCAATATACTGCACAGCACCCACTCCTGCTGAGGCCTTTAAATATTTACAATATGCATTTGACAGAGTACAAGAACAACTTTGCTATCTTCAACTGGTTTTAAATGCAGAGAAAACAAAGTGTATGTTCTTTACCACATCAAAAACTGTAAGATCAGCACTTTGTGAGAACATTTTAACAAGAAATGGGCAACAAATTGTGTTAGTATCTTCTTTTAAATATTTAGGATTTTTAATTGATGACCACTTGAGTTTTAAGGAGCACATTCGGTATGTTGTAAAAAAAAAACCCTGAAACTTTTACTGGGATTTTATTATAGAAACAAGTCTTGCTTTTCTTTTACTGTGAAACAGAAATTGGTGGAAACAACCTTTTTACCTGTTATTGACTATGGAGATTTGTTGTACATGAATGCTACTGCTGGTTGTCTCCACAAGCTGGATAGTGTGTACCACGGGGCACTGAGATTCCTCACCAACTGCGCTCCCCTTACTCACCATTGTGTGTTATACTCAATGGTTAACTGGACGTCTTTATGTCCTCGACGCCTCAATCATTGGTATGTGTTCATCTACATAACCATTCTGGGTATCACTTCATCTTATCTGTGTTTTCTTTTAACAAAGAAACAAGGAAGTCACAATCTTCGTTCAATGAATGTTCTGCAATTTGTCGTCCCCAAAGTAAGAACTGAACTGGGCAAGAAAGCATTTAGGTTTTCAGCACCGAAGGCTTGGAATAACCTACAATCAAATCTTCAACTTCAAACCCTTGTTACATTAAATGAGTTTAAAGCTTCTGTGAAAGGATTGCAGTCTACCTTGTCTGTATGCACATGTGCTTTGTGAGCAAGTTCGAATGTTGTAAATTTGATGTTTTATGTGTTTACTGTTTTTAATGTAACCTTGCTACTGCCCTCTTGGCCAGGTCTCCCTTGAAAAAGAGATCTTTGAACTCAATGGGATTTTAACTGGTTAAATAAAGGCTAAATAAAAATAAAAAAAAATAAAAAATGTGTGTAAATTCTTTTATAACATGTTCTGGTCGAGTCCTCAACTACATAATGATTAGCATGCTGAATATTACATTGTATTAATTAATAGAGAAGGTTAAAATATTGTCATGCCGCAATATGAAGCCACGCCCCCTGAAAAAGATCTGTCTAGGGTACACTTATTAATGGTGAAAAATTATACGTATCTTTGATTATCGCGATTAATTTTGAGTTAACTATGAAGAACGCAATTAATCGCGATTAAATATTTAAAATTTGCTAAATAAAAGGTTATGGTATGTACCTGTTCTATAAATAGTACCCTTAAAATTGTCTTTTTGGCCCGCCCCTAATATAATAGCAAGAGAAACACTGTTCTCTGTTTCTGTGTCTTTTTATAAACCAATAACTAGGGTGCATCAAATATAACTGAGGAGGAAAACAAAGAGACTTTAGTTATGGGGAGCCTGAAAAAGAAAAAGTTGGAATGATGTACAGTAAATAAACATTTTACAACCCCCTGTAGGGCATCACAGGGGGCTAATAGAGAAGTCTTTTGTGCTTGTGCCGGGCTGCCATGCCAACCCTCAAGGCTTCTGTTGCACTCACTTGGAGCTAAACAAATAAATTTAAGAAAATCTGGATAGATGAATAACAGAAAATAAGAGCAGGAGGAACTAAGCAAACGGAAAGAAGAAAGTAAACAAATGCAGACTTTGTGAGTGAGAAGGGTTTTCAGTCGGATAGCACTACAGGCAGCAGTCATGTGAGCTGAATTTAGAGTTTAGCTTTGCATTTGGATGAAAGGATGGCATTAAGGGTACGGACGGCATAAAAGAATGCAGACGCGATTGTGTTCGAGGAAAAGCAAAATCAAGTGATTCATGACAGAGCCTTCACACCTGAGAAAAAAACTGCTGGGAATCTAATTCCTTTAAAAAGGATGCATTACAGTGCAAATGCAATAAACAAATAACAAATGCAAACATTAAAAAGATGTAGACTCAGTGTTTGTTTTTTCAGTTGAATTAGTGTAATAATACATTACTTTCCTTTTTAGTGTAAAAGTAGAGTGAACGTGAAGCAGCATTGCTCTTGTTAGCAACAAGACTGGTGACAGTTAGGCAGCTGGGCATTGATATGGGAGTCACATCTTCACCACATAGTGCCGTTTGTACTTTTGAAGGAGTTGGGGCCTTAAGTGGGGCACTGCAACTAGTCGAGGTCCCATGTTTTACTGTACTATGGCTACTTGAAAAAAACGTACTTTGCCAATTTATATTGAAATATTACATCTATAAATATCAGAAACCCAACCAAAGACATAATATCAAAAGATCGAAGACCGTTTCTTGCCAACTTTACTTGTATTACTTGTCTTTTTCATTTAATTCAGTATTTAATTTAGTAGGAGAGAACCTGTGGCTCAGCACACCTTAGATCCAGAATCGGTTATAAATGTCAATGAATGTTTAGCGGCGATTGCAGAGGCTGTTGATGTGGACTGGCTACAGATATATCTTATCACCAAGAATGTGTGACCGTGAAGTGGAACAAATAATTAGTCCTTCCAGGGATTTGCAAAATCGCAACTCCACGCAAGTTATGCACGGCCTCACAACTTCGTCCAATGGCAGCAACTTCCCTATATAATTTGTCTAACGAGTGTCATTTTGGTCAATCAAATGTGTCTCTGTGTGGCGCCCTTAGCGTGCGAGGGTAAATGTGTTGGAACATCAATGAATGTATAAAGAATGGTTGCATCTTGTGGAGTCGTGGTTGTATATTGATGCAGCTTTTTTCTTTTTGTTTCACTAACTAAGCATACATCACTTGCAACTTTTAAAAAGCAGTGCATTTGTATTAAAAAACAGTTGAATTAAATCCCGTTACATTATTAAATTAAGGGAAATGTGTGCAAAACTGGAACATAAGTGCCCTAAAATAAAGGAGGTGGTCGGATTGCTCGGTGAGGTGGCTTGCTGCAGTTAGCCAAATTTTAGAACTTAATTTATTTACAATAAATGAATAAGTTCTAAAATTAGTCATTTCCAAACCAAGAACCTGAATACAACATACTGAGATAATGCTTTTGAAGCAATACAAATTTGAATAATAGATTGACGTTTACTAATCGATATTATAATCGCCCATGTCCGAATTGTAATGCATCTAAAAATGTATTATTTCCCCCATCTCTACAAGGAACACTTAAAACATTGATTGAAAATTCAAAAATCAGAAATTGATTAAATGTTCGTGAAAAAGAAAATGCCTCAAAATATTGCAAATTCTTTTTTTTTTTAAAAAGCTGCCCGAATTCAGGTATTTTAGGCAGCAACAATCACAAAAAAAATGAATAATGGGCTAACTGTAGATCAACTAATTGTAGAATGCTATTACTATGACAATAGCGTGTTATATGTAATTCATCCATCCCCTCCATTTTCTACCGCTTGTCCCTTTTGGGGTGGCAGGGGGTGCTGGAGCCTATCTCAGCTGCATTCGGGCAGAAGGCGGGGTACACCCTGGACAAGTCGCCACCTCATCGCATATTGCAGTTAAAATTAATTACTATTTAATTATCAATGCATTATTAATCCATCATCATTAATCTGTTTTAAAAAAAATTGCCACAATTAACCTATCCGTAGTACGATGATGTGCGGTTCTTTAACTTCAGCCACTTTAGTGACCATAATGTTAGCTTACCAACTCTTTAAAGTGAACATGTTTGATACAGCTTTAACTCCAGATGTCATTAGGTTATGTGAGTGGCCATAAAGTTTTGGTGCTTCTATATTTTAGGTAGAGCTGTCAAAATAAACGCATTAAAGTGGATAACCTATCATCATTGTTAATCTGATTAAAAATATCAATGCAATTAACCCATCTGCAGCTACAACTCAATTTCCTGAAACGTTTCTATTTTTTGTTAACATGCGAATGATACTAAAGGTCTTTAATTATTATGTTTAGTGCAGAGGTAGTACCTTCTTTGAGTCTCTTTGCTCATGCACAATGAAACGATTAATATAGATGACAAATAAATGACATTTATTTGTGATTGATCCAAATTAACTATTTAAATATTTATTATGATTTATTGCCACACAGAAGGGCATCCATTTTAAACACATTCCTGTTAAACATTACTGATTTAAAAACAAGTTTATGTCACCATACAGTTGAAATTGTGTGTAATAATTTCATAAAATTAAGTATTTTTATTACAGCATGTCTGTGATGTTTGGCAGACATTTGTGTTCCTGTTCTACGAATTTAAATATGGTGCTTTACTTTGTCCGGTCAGAATACACTGCAAAGTCCCGGTCATTTCAACCGTCAACAATGTTTATTACCAGATACTACTGTAGCTACTAGTGTTAAAAGGTAAACGTGATCTGTTTAATGACTGATATTAAGACTAAACAATGTCAGTATGGCAAACTTTGCCAAACCTGAAAGGTAACGCTTACATTTACTGGACAAGAAGCTAAAACCGTACAAAAATAAATGTATCCATTCGATAATTACAAATCTCGTTTTACCTTTGTTGTTTTTTGTCCATAACTGTGTTGCATTTGAAGGAAGCCTTGGTTATTATAATAGTCTATTGTTTGGGGTTATATTGAAATGATATCGACGAAAAAACGGTTTCCTCTACGTAGTCTCTGAGAACCATATTATACCGTATTTTTCGGACTATAAGGCGCACTTAAAATCCTTTCATTTTCTCTAAAATCGACAGTGTGCCTTACAACCCGGTGCGCCTAATGTACGGAATAATTCTGGTTGTGTTTACCGACTATGAAGCAATAATATTTGGTACATGGTGTAATGATAAGTGTGACCAGTAGATGGTAGTCATACATAAGAGATAAGTGTAGACTGCAATATGACGCCAGTAAACACCAAAACTTTAAATGTTTCATTGAAAATAAAGAACATTACACATGGCACTCAAAAATCTGTCAAAATGTTTTAGTATGACTTTGAAGCCGCACTACTCGATGGATTGTCGGCTCATTACGGCTACTGTAGTCAGAGATACATGTATTACTATGGTGTGTGTATAAGAACCGCAAAATGGCACCCAGTAGCAGACATTATCTGGCGTTTTGTTTCCCAATATTATGCAAAACCAACTTTTCTTACCTTCTGGTACCTGCTGATGTGTATTTGAGTTCTGCATAAATCCTGAAAATGTGCGCACATCCGCCACTGTAGTCCGTGTCGATGCCGTAGTCGATAAGCTTCTTCTTTTTCACTATCTTCTTGTTATGGGGCATTCATCCTCCACTGTTGCCATTTCTAATATAAAGTAGCATAAAGTTCTAACTTCTATCTCGCTATGGAAGCGCTAAAAACTACTAGTGTAGTGGGTTTACATAATTATTATTATTATTATTATTATTATTATTATTATTATTATTATTATTATAAGAGAGTTCCGGTTGGACATTTTTTCACGGGACACATTTCCGGCGTTGTTGCACTAGTGAGCCACGGATGAGGAGATGCTGCTCCGTAGTTGATTTAAGTAAAGTCTGAATGTCATTAAAACAGTTAGCTCCATCTTTTGACACTTCTTCCACTCCTGTCCTTGCACGCTACAACAAAGATGACGGGCAGAAGACGCTGTCTAAGGTGAGCCACGTACATAAGACCGCCCACAAAACGGCGCATCCTGAAGCGACTTGAAGATGGTCTGTAAAACATAATCTATCCAACATTTCGAACAAGGAACCACCATTACATGTTATGTAAACCACAAGGAAGTGTTTTAAATTTTGAATAAAATCATAATATGACCCCTTTATTGCGCCTTATAATCCGGTGCGCCTTTTGTATGAAAAATGACCTGAAGTCCTGCTCATCGCCAGTGTGCCTTATAATCCGGTGCGCCCTATAGTCCAGAAAATATGGTACTGTACTTGGACATGTATTGTCTTCTTCCAGGTTGATCGTACATAAAGCTAATTGGCTTAAAATTACACACTTAATCTTGTTTAATTTGACTGTAAACTTTCGAATGACACGTCCATCATTCGGCACAGCTATTGTATTTACTACACCTGTACTGCACATATAGTGAAATCTACTCATGTTGATAACTGTCTCATGTTCATGTATCGATACGTAAAGTAAGTCAGTTCTATTTTACACATATTTTCCTTTCAGGCTCTAATAGTAAGTATAAGTATTTCCATTTCCAAACTGCATGCTCAGGCACACACACTGATACAGACACACACACTGTCAGATTGAAAACATTGAAGCAAGAAGCGAAGGCAATATGTCAAGACCAAGCCTATCTATGGGGAAAGATCCTTATTAGGGGTGGTGTTTAGGTGACAAAACTGACCGTACCATTCTGCCGCTCCCATTCAATAACCCATTAAATTAGAGATGAAATCCTCTCCCAGAGCACTGCAACCCCTCTGTTTGTGGATGTCAATGGTAAAAGTATAACAGTTTACAACATCCATCTACTGCCGTCTGTGTGTCCTCATTAGGGTTGCAAGTGAGCTTGAGCCTATCCCAACTGATTTAGGGCAGGAAGCAACATACACCATTGACTGGTTTCCACTCAATGATTCACATTAACAGTAGAGGATTTAAAGGGGAACTGCCCTTTTGTTGTAAATTTGCCTATCGTTCACAATCATTATGAGAGACACGTCTTTTTTTTCCTTTTTAAAAGATGATAAAAACGCTTGAAAGATGCGGCTATTGGGAGTCACCTGTAGCCTTCAAAGCTCTCTAAAACAACTTCAAAACCCTCCATCAACATTTTATATACATACTGCAAGTCTATATATAATGTAGGAACAGACACATTCATAACAATATGTAATATGTTCATTATTTACCGAATATTGATAATTGTAATCATTTCCGGGATTGATTTTTTCAGAGCTTTGATTTGTTTCCATAGCAGCTCACTTCTTGACTTCTGGCAACATGTGTGTTCCTACTTCCGGAATCAAACACGAGTGTGTTTTCTAATCATGGTAGACTTGGTAACAGACAGCATCCATCCATCCATCCATTTTCTACCGCTTGTCCCTTATGGGGTAACAGGGGGTGCTGGAGCCTATCTCAGCTGCACCCTGGACAAGTCGCCACCCCATCACAGGTAACAGACAACAACAAAGACGACTATTTTTGGACAAATGAGGATTTACAACTTTATTTTGAACCTTATACTTAAATATATTGCTGCTTACAGAAGGGAGCACGAAGGAGCAGACGGAAGCCGGAAGATGGGCATGAAAGCGAATGTGATGCTATAAATATGGAACTTGGAACCAAGCTATTTCGACATAAATGGATTGCTTACTCAAAATCAACAGGAAACATCCCCGGTCAGCTGGACCAGACGAACAACGGTCCATCCAGTGAGTCACTTTAATACCGGTCATGATACACACAGGACGTCGTACGTGTCATTACAACTACAGTACATACGCTGTCTGGCTAGCTCAGCTGTGTACAAACAAAACATGCAACGTGGGCTAATACTTTACAAATACTGTAATATGATTGTTCATGTTTTTCAGCCAGTACAAATTGGTGTCGTATCGCAGTGTTGTGCATTACGTTGTGCATTGCGGTTTTTGTACAAGCTCGCTTTTCTTTTACGGCGAATACCGATGCCGATGTGTTACTACGATAAAAAATAAAAAAATCAATCAATCAATCAATGTTTATTTATATAGCCCTAAATCACAAGTGTCTCAAAGGGCTGCACAAGCCACAACGACATCCTCGGTTCAGATCCCACAAAAAAAATTAAAAAAATTAAAAATTAAAAAAAGGAGTACGGTACTTCAGTGTTCGCGTTTACAATAATGTCGCTACAGCTTGGTCATTCAACGGGTTACGGAACGTGAATTAAGTATTGTCGACAGTTTTTGAATTCATTTTTAAACCGATTTAGAGGTAGAATTGATTGCTCCTAGAGCTGGGCGATATGGCCTTTTATTAATATCTCGATATTTTTAGGCCATGTCACGATACACGATATATATCTTGATATTTTGCCTTAGCCTTGAATGAACACTTGATGCATATAATCACAGCAGTATGATGATTCTATGTGTCTACATTAAAACATTCTTCTTCATACTGCATTAATATATGCTACTTTTAAACTTTCATGCAGAGAAGGAAATCACAACTAAAAAAAATCACTATTTTTTTCATACAGTGTTGATCAGGAAATGTTTGCCTCGGCATTTTGATGGTGTGGACGTGTGGCACCAAAGGGAGATATTGACGTGCGGAGAAAGGACTCTTCATTGTTTAGCGGGTGACTTTTCAAATGATGCTACATATTAGCAGTGTAGCCAAGTGTCCTGGGTTCGCCGATACAGTGTACTTATCTAATAAAATAATAAACGGGAGACATTAGAGCAGGTTCAGTAGCGACCGCTTCTTTAATGTCAACATCACACACCTCGTTCCACAACCACACACACCCTACGTCACAGCCCTACGGCAACTCTGGAGGGACAAAACTCCTCCTCCTTACCTAACACACTCCGGTAACTTGGGACACCCTGAACTGTTTGTTACATCAGTATTGCTACTTTTTATAGCAACGCTTTTGCCCCACACTTGAAAAATTACGGTTGTCTGTTCGACATATTCCCACTTGAAGCCAAACCACCGCCAGATGATGGACCCCCTGCTGTTTTTCTTGGTAATTAATTATTCCTCCATTTGTTACCAGATTCGCACCTTCATTCTCTTGTATTACCGCTCGCACCACTCTGCTAGCATCACAGCTAACGTTAGCCATGCTGCTACCTCTCTGCTCGGGGAGGGCGTATACGTATGTGACGTATGACATGACAGTATGTGACGTGTGTAAGAAGGTGCGCTTGTCTGTCTGTGAGAAGGAAAGAGCGAGGAGAACCTGTAGTGTAATGCCCGCAGCTAAAAGCAACTGCGCGAGAACGTATACTCGATATCACGATATAGTCATTTTCTATATCGCACAGAGACAAACCCGCGATATATCACGTATATCGATATATCGCCCAGCCCTAATTGCTCCCATTAGCTGCATTGCTCACCACCTGAAACGAGACGATTTTTATATGCTACAAACCAAAAAAATAAATAAAACCTTTAATCTTCTTGTCTCTCATAATGATTGTGAACGGTAGGCAAAATTAATTTAAAAAAGTGCAGTTCCCCTTTAAACTCTCCTCCAATTAGCTTACCATGTATGTTTTGGGGATGTGGGAGGCAACAGTCAACCATAAACTGTACATCCGAATATATTGAGTCACGTATCAGGGCCCTCAATTCGAACATAGACTGACTAACAATACAATTACTGCTGTTTTGGCAGTCAGCTTTTCCAAAGGTTGTGGCTGGGAAACAATTGATTTGTAACGTAGCCTTTATACAACAATTTGGATTTGCGCCTGGAAAATTAATTTGAATTGAGTGCAAGGAGTTGCATTGGGGAATATAGGAAAAATATAAACAAACACTGATTTGTTAACATTTTTGAGGGGACAACATGCAAGAAAAGTAATTTATAGTAAATTAAGAAACATTTGAGAAAGAAAAAAATATAAAAATGTGTTTAACCAATATGATTAGCAAACATCTTTTGCCACAAAATAAACAGGTTATCATTCTATCTGAAACGGAGTGATATGCCGATTAGAGATTTTTGTTGCGAACAATTTAAAAACAAGAATATTTATCATTGCTAATGAGAGCGAGACATTTGTTGCCAAAACAGGAATAGTGTCGACAGTGGATTGGAAATGGTTTAGGTTTGCAACAAAGGACATGGAACAAGTGCAACTGCACACTGCGAAATATGTATAAAGCCCATTGCAACAAAAGGCAGCAGTAGAACAAACTTATTACTGCATCTAAAACTGAGCTATCCAGCCAAGTGGGACAAATGCCACTCTTTACGAGGAGGAACAGACCGATGAAACCAACAAACTCCTTCTAAAATCAACTTACAGTGATGGAATTATTAGCCCAAGGTACCACCACATAGGAAAGGGGCCCGATAGAGACTGATCATTAAAGCTGTAAGTCGTGGTATTGTTAGAAGACAGAGATAATGAAAAATAGTGTGTATTTTTTCGGATTCAGAAATAAAAAAATAAGCTTAAAGAGGTTTGTCTTCTTTCAATTAGTATTAGGGCTGCAGCTATCAATTATTTTAGTAATCGAGTGGTCTACTGATTAGTTTGTTCGATTATTTGAGTAATCAGATAAGGAACGATTTATAGCCTCAATGTGTATATAAAGAAAGTAAAACATGTGATGCTTGCCATAACCATTGTTTTTCCCCAAAAAATACACATTATCATTGAAATTGCACTTTTATGAGTGCATTACTAAAAAGGTACCGTATTTTCCGCACTATAAGGCGCACCGGATTATTAGCCGCACCTTCAATGAATTACATATTTCATAACTTTGTCCACCAATAAGCCGCCCCGGACTATAAGCCGCGCCTACGCTGCGCTAAAGGGAATGTCAAAAAAACAGTCAGATAGGTCAGTCAAACTTTAATAATATATTAAAAACCAGCATTCTAACAACTCTGTTCACTCCCAAAATGTACGCAAATGTGCAATCACAAACATAGTAAAATTCAAAATAGTGCAGAGCAATAGCAACATAATGTTGCTCGAACGTTAATGTCACAACACACAAAATAAACATAGTGCTCACTTTCTGAAGTTATTCTTCATTCGTAAATCCTTCGTCTTCGGTGTCCGAAGTGAAAAGTTGGGCAAATTTACGATCCACTGGCAGATGTTGGCGTCGTCTGGCGCTGCCTCCTCGTCTTAGTGAAGGTGTGTTCGCCTTCTGTCATCCATTGTTCCCACGCAGTTAGCAGTCTAGCTTCGAATGCCCTGTTGACACCAATATCTAGCGGCTGGAGGTCTTTTGTCAATCCACCCGGAATGACGGCGAGTATTGAATTAAGCGCGTAAGCGTGTCTCTCAATGTGCTGTTATGAGCTAGCAAATATAACAACTACACTACCCAGCATGCAACGATAGTTACGAGCATGCGCGGTAGCCCTGAGAAGCGTTGTATGCTGGCAGTTAGAATGTGGTTATGAGCACGCTGTGAGTAAACGTTGAGAACTCAGTTAACACGCCTCGTCTGCATTATTTATAATTAGACAGACAACACACTTAATAGGAGCCATTTTGGGGTCTTTACATAAACACACAAATGGAAATGAAACGTCACATATCCCAGCATGCACCGCGCGCTTCTTCGTCATCCACTGTTCCCACGCAGTTAGCAGTCTAGCTTCGAATGCCCTGTTGACACCAATATCTAGCGGCTGGAGGTCTTTTGTCAATCCACCCGGAATGACGGCGAGTATTGAATTAAGCGCGTAAGCGTGTCTCTTAATGTGCTGTTATGAGCTAGCAAATATAACAACTACACTACCCAGCATGCAACGATAGTTACGAGCATGCGCGGTAGCCCTGAGAAGCGTTGTTGTATGCTGGCAGTTAGAATGTGGTTATGAGCACGCTGTGAGTAAACGTTGAGAACTCAGTTAACACGCCTCGTCTGCATTATTTATAATTAGACAGACAACACACTTAATAGGAGCCATTTTGGGGTCTTTACATAAACACACAAATGGAAATGAAACGTCACATATCCCAGCATGCACCGCGCGCTTCTTCTACGGGGAAAAAAGATGGCGGCTGTTTACCGTAGTTGCGAGACCTAAACTTTATGAAAATGAATCTTAATATTTATCCATATATAAAGCGCACCGGGTTATAAGGCGCACTGTCAGCTTTTGAGAAAATTTGTGGTTTTTAGGTGCGCCTTATAGTGCGGAAAATACGGTACCAATGATTGTCACACACACACTAGGTGTGGCGAGATTATTCTCTGCATTTGACCCATCACCCTTGATCACCCCCTGGGAGGTGAGGGGAGCAGTGGGCAGCAGCGGTGGCCGCGCCCGGGAATCATTTTGGTGATTTAACCCCCAATTCCAACCCTTGATGCTGAGTGCCAAGCAGGGAGGTAATGGGTCCCATTTTTATAGTCTTTGGTATGACTCGGCCGGGGGTTTGAATCCCAAGAACACCATAACTACCGTCAAGCATGGTGGTGGTAGTATTATGCCTTGGGCCTGTTTTGCTGCCAATGGAACTGGTGCTTTACAGAGAGTAAATGGGACAATGAAAAAGGAGGATTACTTCCAAATTCTTCAGGACAACCTAAAATCATCAGCCTGAAGGTTGAGTCTTGAGCGCAGTTGGTTGTTCCAACAGGACAATGACCCCAAACACACGTCAAAAGTGGTAAAGGAATGGCTAAATCAGGCTAGAATTAAGGTTTTAGAATGGCCCTCCCAAAGTCCTGACTTAAACATGTGGACAATGCTGAAGAAACAAGTCCATGTCAGAAAACCAACAAATTTAGCTGAACTACACCAATTTTGTCAAGAGGAGTGGTCAAAATTTCAACCAGAAGCTTGTGGATGGCTACCAAAAGCGCCGTATTGCAGTGAAACTTGCCAAGGGACATGTAACCAAATATTAACATTGCTGTATGTATACTTTTGACCCAGCAGATTTGCTCACATTTTCAGTAGACCCATAATAAATTCATAAAAGAACCAAACTTCATGAATGTTTTTTGTGACCAACAAGTATGTGCTCCAATCACACGATCACAAAAAAATAAGAGTTGTAGAAATGATTGGAAACTCAAGACAGCCATGACATTATGTTCTTTACAAGTGTATGTAAACTTTTGACCACGACTGTATATTGCAGCAAATAAACTAAATGTCTTACAAGTCACTGGAGAATGAGTCTAAAGAGGCTACACACAGAGTAAGAGCTAGCAGTGGCAGACAAGAAGGGGTTCTAATCGATACACGAGTCACAAAGCTAGCTTGAAACAACACAATAATTAACTGTTTAGTAAAGTTTAACAGAAGTCAAGATGGAACCCCATTACTTTAGAAGGTAAGCATGTAAGGGTAGGACAGATTGACCCATGTGTCAGTACGGACAATACCAAGGATAATATCAGCATATGATTTATACAGTTCACTAAATTTGTCGCTTTTGTTATTTAGATATTTTAGGGAATAAGTTAGTATTGGTTACTTTTGCTCAAAGAATTATATGTAATAAAAGATAATAGAGAAATAGTGTAACAATGTCAACAACATCTAAACTATCAATAGCGACAAATACATGCGATCGATAATTGTATCGGCTGATCTCAGTCAGGGATGGTAGGAATCGGTGGCACAAAACCCTGATCGGAACCCCCCCGAGTTAATACAAAAATAAAGAAAATTCAAGAGAGACAGGAAATGGAAAAACACCAACATTGTAGCATTTGTTGCAATTTATTATGAATTTTGAAATAGTATTTGGTGTAAACATTATTGAATCAATAAATAATTAATGAACTAATCAAGGATATGTCATCAAGTTCCCATACCTAAACGCAGACAGGATGAGTAGTGTTTTATGTGCCTGGAAGTTCCATATAAATGACTGCGATAAATACAGTGCACAATCTGCTTAATTCAAAGTAGATCACAATGGATAAACTATAAATTTCAGTGTCAATACTAATTAGTGAATGTATAAAATTGTTAGATATGTACCAAAAGAAAAGTCTGGTTTTTGTAGAGTCTTAATCCAATTAGAGTAGATTTTCTTCAAAAAGTAAACTAACTGATTAGTTTATATATACCAGTGTTGTTCAACCTTTTCTGAGCCAAGGCGCATTTTTTTTCATTTAAAAAATCTCGAGTCACACCACCAGCAGAAAACATTAAAAAAATTAAACTCGGCAGCCGATATTGACAGTAAAAAGTCGTTCTCGCAATTGTTGGATATTAATTTAAACCATAACCAACCATGGATCACTATGGCTCTTGTCTCAAAGTAGGTGTACTGTCACGACCTGTCACATCACGACGTGACTTATTTGGTGTTTTCCTGTGTGTTTTATTTTGATTCTTGTCTTGCGCTCCTGTTTTGTTGTTGATTGTCATGTCGTGTACGGATGTACTTTGTGGACACCGTCTGCTGCTCCACACGCTGTAAGTCTTTGCTGTCGTCCAGCATTCTGTTTCTGTTTACTTTGCAGCCAGTTCAGTTTTAGCATCGTTTTGCATAGCCATCCCTAAGCTTCAACGCCTTTTCTTAGCGGCACTTGCCTTTTGTCTATTTTTGGATAAGCATTAGATACACTATATTGCCAAAAGTATTTGGCCACCTTTCTTTACCCACATGTGAACTTGAAGTCCCATGCAATGAAATTGGCCAAAATGTTTTGGTATCCTGGAGGATTCAAAGCTCCTTTCACTGGAACTAACCATAGCCCAACTCCTGAAAAACCAACCCCACATCATAATTCCTCCTCCATCAAATTGCACACTCTGCACAATGCAGTCCGAAATGTAGCGTTCTCCTGGCAACCTCCAAACCCAGACTGGGTCATCAGATTGCCAGATGGGAAACCGTGATTCATCAGTCCAGAGAAGGCGTCTCCACTGCTCTAGAGTCCACTGGCAACGTGGTTTACACCACTGCATCCAACGTTTTGCATTGGACTTGGTGATGTATGGCTTAGCTGCTGCTGTTCGGCCATGGAAACCCATTCCATGAAGCTCTCTGTGTACTGTACATGGGCTAATTGGAATGTCACATGAAGTTTGGAGCTCTGTAGCAACTGACTGTGCAGAAAGTCTTTGCACTGTGCGCTTCAGCCTCCGCTGACCCCTCTCTGTCAGTTTACGTGGCCTACCACTTGGTGGCTGACTTGCTGTTGTTCCCAAACTCTTCACTTTTTTTATAATAAAGTTGACTTTGGAATATTTAGGAGCGAGGAAATTTCACGACTGGATTTGTTGCACAGGTCGTATTCTATGACAGATCCACGCTGGAAATCACTGAGAGCTGCCCATTCTTTCACAAATGTTTGTTGAAACAGTCTCCATGCCTACGTGCTTAATTTTATACACCGGACCAAGTGATTAGGACAACTGATTCTCATCATTTGGATGGGTGGCTAAATACGTTTGGCAATATAGTGTACCTTTTTACCTGAACGCTGCCTCCTGCTGTCGTCTGCATATTGTGATCACGACAAACCATGTTCCCGACATTTACAAAGCAATTAGCTACCTGCTGCCACCTACTGATATGGAAGAGTATTACACGGTTACTCTGCCGATCTCTAGACAACACAGACATGCAACAACGGCACATTTGCGGATTATAATTACTGGTTTGCAAAAAATATTTTTAACCCAATTAGGTGGAATTACATAATCTCCCACGGCACACAAGCCAATATCTCACGGTACACTAGTGTGCCGCGGCACAGTGGTTGAAAAACACTGATATACACAATATTTGAGGCATGCAGTAAATATTTATAAACGATTCCTTAGGTATAAAATGGATTGCACATATTTTGTTTCAATCATGAAGTGAAGCACAAGTAATGGAACAAACAACAGACTCTCAGTGAGGAAAAGGCGTGAGACGGCAGTAGAAGAGGAGGGAGACAGAGACATTTGCACACAATGACTCCCAGTGTTTCATTCTGTTTCTCTCACACGTGCATCCATCAGGATGTGGGAAGGCACCACCATGGCACTGCTCTGCACTGGCCCTACTATACAAACTCTAGGCCTGGAGACACACTGTGAAGCAAACTCATTACTTGCATCAGACTGCAAAAACACAGCTGTGACAATAAAAAGCCTGCGAAGTTGATGAAGAAAAAATTGTAGAAAAAGAAAAAGAATCAAAAACATGGGTCTAAAAACCAAGTACACTGTCCGAGTTAGTTTTTTTTTTTTTTTTAGATACAATGAAATATGTACTGTGCAAAGTCTCAAGAGTAGCGAAGGGAGACATTCTGATAAAAAATGTTGGATAGGTTGGGGGAAAGGGGTGAAATCCGAGAGTAAAAACATGAATAGGAGATCATGGAGTGAGACAGAGAAAAAAAACCCGGAGACCATGAGAAAGTCAACTACAGACCCAGGTGAGAGGATAAACAATTGAAAAATCTCTAATTGAAGGCTCAGAAATTCCCACGCACAATCTGGCACACAAAGGAGGCAGATGAATGACACGGCTGAGTGCTGGGGAAAGTGTATTCATCATAGACTGAACAAAGTACATCTGTATTAGTAGACAGTAGTAGACAAAAGTATTGTATGTCTACATAAATAAACCCGAAATAAAGTTGCAACAAATATTTAATTGATGATTATATTTCCGTGTAGCGAGAAGAACATTCACTCCGTTAAGATTGTTTTTAAATATACAGAGAAGGCCATCAGAATCTTTTCAATACACTTTCTACGAGTTACTTTTACTATTGCAGCCTTTGCAATGGAGATTAGAGTAGCATCAAAATTGTTGTCGACACTACAGGAGCACCATAACGACGTTCTCCTAGGGATGTTTTTTTCCATGGGGAATGTGGATGACCGCCTAGTATGCGAGGGCGCATGCACTAAAAAATAAAAAATAAAAACAAAACTCGCCAGTTTGCTGGACTACCGCCGCTCATTTCCATTAGTGGCCGTTTTTATCCAGAGAAAGCGGCACATTTGCTTCAAGGTAAGGGCGGCAATTTGAGAAAAACTGAGGGGTAATTTTATACTCCTTTTCCCAAATCCGTCTCTGGTGCAGGTCATTGAGACCTGCGGCCATCTCATCCACGGGCTGGCACATTTCCGCCTCTGTTTTATATAAAACTCGCGGCAGAAATAAGTGTACCCTCCGAGGAAAATCGACGGACCAAAATAGACCACCAAAAATGCACTTTAAAATGGTCAATATTTATTTTAGTTAAACTTTTGCTTACAGAAATGAGAGCCAATTGTATCTTTATGCTTGTTTATTTATTTAAGGTAAAATGATTTACCGTCTAACTACAGTACAATGGTAAACAATTCTACAGTAATGAGGAATACAAGTTTAAATCCTTTTAAAAGGGTTGCATTATCATCATTATATATTATGATTACATTATGTTATAATCACTGCCAAGTTTTTATCGGTTATTTCTTCAGTTTAAGAGCATGGTGTAGACCAGGGGTCGGGAACCTTTTTGGCTGAGAGAGCCATGAAAGCCAAATATTTTCAAATGTATTTCCGTGAGAGTCATATAATATTTTTTTAAACACTGAATACAACTAAATGCGTGCATTTTTAAGTAAGACCAACATTTTTAGAGTACAATAAGTCTCTCATTCTTTTTAATAACATTGTTATTCTGAAGCTAACCAATAATAAATAAAATACTTCTTACCATTAATGCAACTTCTTGAACAAGTGCGGTAGAAAACGGATGGATGGATTAAAATGCATGAGAATGTTTTATATTTTGAACGTTATTTTTAACACTGTTATTACCAGCGGAATTATTCAGTACTTATCCTGTTAAGTAATGTCAGCTAAGATTTATCTGAGAGCCAGATGCAGTCATCAAAAGAGCCACATCTGGCTCTAGAGCAGTGGTTCTTAACCTGGGTTCGATCGAACCCTAGGGGTTCGGTGAGTTGGGCTCAGGGGTTCGGCAGAGGTCAAGACACACCCGACTCATCGTGTAAATAAAAACTTCTCCCTATTGGCGTATTACGGATACGGCAACAGCAGAAGTCAGACTGATTTGCAGGTGTGTAATTTGTTGTGAGTTTATGCACTGGGTTGGTTTTGTTCTTTGAACAAGGGGATGTTCATGCACGGTTCATTTTGTGCACCAGTAATAAAACATGGTAACACTTTAGTATTAGTACTCGTTTAGGGACGGCGTGGCGCAGTGGAAGAATGGCCGTGCGCGACCCGCGGGTCCCTGGTTCAATCCCCACCTAGTACCAACCTCGTCATGTCCGTTGTGTCCTGAGCAAGACACTTCACCCTTGCTCCTGATGGGTGCTGGTTACTGCCTTGCATGGCAGCTCCCTCCATCAGTGTGTGAATGTGTGTGTGAATGGGTAAATGTGGAAGTAGTGTCAAAGCGCTTTGAGTACCTTGAAGGTAGAAAAGCGCTATATAAGTACAACCCATTTATCATTTATTTAGTATGGGAAACATATTCACCATTAATTAGTTGCTTATTAACATGCAAATTAGTAACATATTGGCTCTTAACTAGTCATTATTAAGTACTTATTAATGCCTTATTATAACCCTAGCCCTCTAACCCTGGCCCTAACCTTCTAACCCCAACCAAATAACTCTAAATTAAGTCTTTGTTACTTAGAATATGTTCCCCATACTAAAGTGTTACCAAAAACATAACTTGGTCTTGAATTTGAAAAAAAATCATTTATTTTTCACTAAAGAAAGGTCCGGTGAATGCACATATGAAACTGGTGGGGTTCGGTACCTCCAACAAGGTTAAGAACCACTGCTCTAGAGCCATAGGTTTTCTACCCCTGATGTAGACAAAAGCTCCGAGTCTCTATTGAGACAAAAATATGTTGATCGACAGTCCAAAAGTGACATGTCTTCCTTCACTTGTTATTTTCGCTGTTGTATGCATTTTTATGTACAACATAAAAATCTCAAATGAAATCGAAATTTGACAGAAAAATCGCAATTGGGTTTTTTCTCAAAAAGGTGCAGCTCTAATTCAAGGTATGAGTGTTTTGAGTTACGAACTCGGTCAATGGACATTCTGAGCTCATAAGTTGAGGTACTACTGAATAGGTTATGATTTGATTATAAATCAAATATTGATGCATCTTTAATGTATGCATCACACTTTCCGGAATACTTCTTTGAACCCTGCGGTTTATAAAACAGTTCGGCTGATTTGTGGATTTTTCTTCACTAACGGCTATAATGTTTTGTATTCAACAAATAGTTTTCATAGAACACCGACAGACACTGTAAATGTTTGGTATTGTTTGTGCTGTGGTGCCATCTTTTGGACGAGTTTGCTCACTGCAGGTGCTGCGTGTTGAAAATGTATTTCCCGTTTCGTTCTTTGACCCGGAACAATTCGTCCATGGTGTTTCTGCTCAAACGGATTCTTCATTCATCAATCTAAGCCACATTTGTAAGTTTCACAATATAACTAAAACAATTGTGAAAAGAATGTGTGATGTAAGTAGGAGTGTTTTTGTGCATATGTAATGTAATCAAGCTGGCGTCGTTAGCATTAGCAAATATGCTAACACATTTACAAGAATTATTTACTTAATATGGTATTCTTTTTGTATGGTTTCTGTTTTGTAAATTCATCAAAACATTACTGTGGAGTTATAAAGTCTGTTGCATTGATTAGGTTTATTAGGTCCATGACGATGAGTTCTGTTTTGTTTGATCAACCGTTTAAATGTCGCGTGACAAGCACCGTTTGAAAACAATTAAGGTATGTAAATAAACAATTACAAAATATTTCGTGCCGGTATACATCTGTGGCTAGTATATGTAAAAATGTGTTTTTCTTCTCAAATTTGGTGGATGTGGATGCACTCTATAGCCCGTAAAATCGGTATATATGTGTATGTGCAAGGCTTCTCCTTTGGCTGCGGACGTATGCGGTAACATATTTTGTCGTTTTGGGATGTGATCGAGTACAGCATAGATATATACAGTATACTGCATTGACACAGTATGTCCAGGAACTGTGGGCCCAATCAGCAGAAGCTCGCAGCTCAAAAGAGGTGTGTTGAATCTACTCATTCATCTTAATGGCTCACAGTGTTGTCACAGTTTGCCGATATTATTCTCTCTCCCGACTTATCTACTTGGGACAACCTTAATGTGAAGTAATAAAAAAACAAATATCAGTGCATCTCCACAGAAAGGTACCTGCAACGCTGTTACAGGTATACAGTATGTTGTAGGAGGTTACAGTATATTGTAGGCCATTGGTTCTTGGTTTTATTTTTGCAATATATATATATATATATATATATATATATATATATATAAACACATATATATACATATATATATATATATGAGATGCGCGGTTTGCGGGCACAACCGCGGAGTCCGCGGATTATCCGCGGATCGGGCGGATGAAATTTAAAAAAATTAGATTTTATCCGCGGGTCGGGTCGGGTCGGGTGGTTAAAAAAAAATTAGATTTTAAATAGATTCAGGCGGGTGGCAGTTAAACCAATTCGGAAATATATATACATAGTTAAATGTTGTTACCCACATACGAAAAACGAGCAGGCACCTGCAGCATATGCCACAACAGAAGAAAAAAGAAAAAGAAAAAGAGATGGACACTTTTACGGAGCAGAGAAGTGACGCCTCGCCGGGGTCCGGGACCGAGGCCCCTTCCCCCGAGAGGGCCCCACCGGGAGCCGTAGCTGAGGCGATCCGCGAGAAGGGCCCGACGCACGTCCAGGGTCACCACCGCGCCCACCGCACCGACACCCCGCCTCGTCCGCCTTCGCCGCGGCCGGCGTCACGCGCAGCAGGTAAGCAGCTTACTTGCCCGCCACCCCCGTGGCTGGAGGCTCGTAACAGGGGTCACTCCGCGCGCTCCGCCCGCGCAGCTTACCTGCCCGCCACCCCTGTTGCCGGGGGCGCGTAACAGGGGTCACTCCGCGCGCAGTGCGCTCACGAAAGGGGTGGGGCTCACCCTGGTTGATATAGACAGCAGCTAGGACGGTGGCCATGGAAGTTGGAACCCGCTAAGGAGTGTGTAACAACCCACCTGCCGAATCAACTAGCCCTGAAAATGGATGGCGCTGGAGCGTCGGGCCCATATACCCGGCCGTCGCCTGCAGCGAGACGCGCTTGGAGGTGCGCTCAGCGCGGCTCCCATATGATTGCGCACTGGTGTGCGTCTGGGTCGTGACAGCGTGGCACGCGAATGTCTGTGCTGCATTGGATCATGCGTTTCCTTTCTTTAACAGGCAAAAGCTTTATAACCTCACTAATGCCTTGCATCGTCTATATTAGATATATAACAACGGGCGGATGCGGTTCTGATCAAATGTTAGATCGGGTGGATTGCGGATGGTTGACGACTTTCTGATGCGGTTGCGGATGAAATAATTGCCTATCCGCGCATCTCTAATATATACACATATATATATATATATATATATATATATATATATATATATATATATATATATATATTTTTATTTTTTATTTTTTTTTTTATATTGCTCTTTTTTATTTTTGGTATGAACATTATTATGTAAACTCCAAGTTATTCTTTTTTGTTGTTGTTATTTTTGTAGTACAAACTTTTATTTATGATCATGTTGTACTGCATTGTAATCTTTTGTTTTGTGATTATGTGATGTTTTTTACCTGGACCCCAGGAAGAATAGTCTTCACTGCGGTGTAGACTAATGGGGATCCTTAATAAACGAAACTAAAACTAAACAGCAGGGTGACCAGCAAAAAAGAGAAAATTTGCAAGTAGACAAGTCAGGAGAGAGAATAATATCGGCTAAGTGTGACAACACTGTATAAATGTGATCGTTGTGTAAAAAACAAGGGGCGAAAGTCAAAGGAATATAGTGTAATATTCGGTTTCACTATGACAAAATACCACATCTTGCACACACAACTGAGACAGGACAGGATTAATCATATATTTTGTTTGTTTCAAATATCTACAGTCGTGGTCAAAGATTTACATACACTTGTAAATAACTTAATGTCATGGCTGTCTTGAGTTTCCAATAATTTATACAACTCTTATTTTTTTGGTTGGTCACAAAAAACATTCATGACGTTTGGTTCTTTTATGAAATTATTATGGGTCTACTGAAAATGTGACCAAATCTGCTGGGTCAAAAGTATACATACAGCAATGTTAATATTTGGTTACATGTCCCTTGGCAAGTTTCACTGCAATACGGCACTTTTTGTAGCCATCTACAAGCTTCTGGCAAGCTTCTGGTTGAATTTATGACCACTCCTTTTGACAAAATTGGTGCAGTTCAGCTAAATTTGTTGGTTTTCTGACATGGACTTGTTTCTTCAGCATTGTCCACACATTTAAGTCAGGACTTTGGGAAAGCCATTCTAAAACCTTAATTCTAGCCTGATTTAGCCATTCCTTAAATAAGAGTTGTAGAAATTATTGTAAACTCAAGACAGCCATGACATTATGTTCTTTACAAGTGTATGTAAACTTTTGACCACGACTGTATGTTTTACATCTAAGGTAAGCTAAATTTACCCTCAAGGTCTCATTGCCTTTATTTTCTTTCAAAAAAAATGTTGAGGTAGTAAAAAATAGATTAGGATAATAATCTTGAAACAGATTGGATGCATGATTTTTGTTAAAATGTTATTCCATAAAAAATGTACTCATTGAAATAACACAAAATTCACACAAGTAAAGAAAATGAACTTAGAAAATAATATGGATTGTTAATTTTCAAAAAAGTCAAATGGTTATTACCAATCCAGTTTACTTTCCCAAACAACACAGGCTAACACAAAAAACTCAAATCCTACAAATCTTGAGATTACCGTTCCTTAGCTTCATCATGTGAGATCTGATTATCTTGATGAGATTTACACACACACACACGCACAAGTATTTAGTTTTCAAATAAGTTGTTTTAAGCTGGTTCCTATGTGTGTGGTGTGTGTTTGTAAATACAACGTTGGCATGAAAAGATCAGTTTTTCCTCAGGTTAGATTACTCAAATCATTATACTTTGTGACCTAGTTCACTTTCTTCTGTTTAGAAGCACCCATGGAAAATAATTTTGGTGATGCCCTAGATCACATGTATAAAACCCAAGGACCAGGGACCGCATCTGGTCTACCACATCATTGTATATGGCACACAAATGCTTGGAACAGTGGTTCTTAACCTTGTTGGAGGTACCGAACCCCACCAGTTTCATATGCGCATTCACCAAACCCTTCTTTAGTGAAACATTTTTTTATTTTTATTTTTTCAAATTCAAAACAAAGTTATATGTTTTTGGTAACACTTTAGTATGGGGAACATATTCTAAATAACAAAGACTTAATTTAGAGTTATTTGGTTAGGGTTCGAGTCAGGGTTAGAGGGTTAGGGTTATAATAAGGCCATGCCGAATAAGGCATTAATAAGTACTTAATAATGACTAGTTAAGAGCCAATATGTTACTAATTTGCATGTTAATAAGCAACTAATTAATGATGAATATGTTCCCCATAATAAAGTGTTACCATGTTTTTTTTTTTACTGGTGCACAAAATGAACCGTGCATGAACATCACCTTGTTCAAAGAACAAAACCAACACAGTGCATAAACTCACAACAAATTACACCCCTGCAAATCAGTCAAATGTTGCCCCATCCGTAATACGCCGATAGGGAGAAGTTTGTATTTACACGATGAGTCGGGTGTGTCTTGACCCCTGAGGCCGACTCATCGAAACCCTAGGGTTCAGTGGAACCCAGGTTAAGAACCACTTGCTTGGAAATAACACAGTCAATATTTTTACTAAATGTAGTGGTTCTTTCCATTTTGACAGACAAAAATGAGGGCTGTAAAAAATAAGTTGACTCATGCGATTAATCATGTACTGTATACATACAGATTTATTACATAGTAAATGCATTTGAGTGAAAATATTGGGGTATTTCCTTAAGTTAATTTCCATAATGCAAATGAGTAGGACCTATGATTAATCTGATTAGAAAATGTGTGCATTTGACAGCACTAAAAATACACATACTGCATATTTTTTTAACTATATGTTGCAACAATTATATCTTAATACAACCCAAACATGTTTTTAAATAAATATTTAAATAACTGCTGTTTAATAACTCATGATTAAATCAAGTTATCCATCAAATTGTACACTGTAAAAATCTAAATGAGTTTTATGGTTAAAAAACAAAAAAACAAAGCTCATTTGCTAGAATTGTAGCGTTAAAATAATTTTTCCATTTAGAGTAATAAGCGTTAAAAAAAAAAAAAAGTGTTGGAAATTGTGCAATAAGAGCCGAATCCACTCTGAAGGCAGCCGTAACTGCGATGTGGCCCTCAATAAAAACAAGTTTGACACCCATGCCCTAGATCATATAGTTAGTAAGCTGAGGAACTTGGGCAGGGTAAACGGAAAGTACACCACTAGAAAATCTAATTGGCATACGAATCGCACTAAGATAATGTGAGGTAATTAACATGAAAGAAAACAAATTGATGAAGAATTATATCCCTTCATCACATGATTTCCAAGAGCATCTTTACTCTACTCCAAAATAGGGCTGCAACAACTAATCGATTAAATCGATTAAAATCGATTATAAAAATAGTTGGCGATTAATTTAGTCATCGATTCGTTGGATCTATGCTATGCGCATGCGCAGAGGCTACGTTTTTTGGTTGTTGTTTTTTAACCTTTATTTATAAACTGCAACATTTACAAACAGCTGAGAAACTATAATCAAAATAATAGGGGTGTAACAGTACGTGTATTTGTATCGAACCGTTTCGGTACGGGGGTTTTGTTTCGGTGCGGAGGTGTACCGAACGAGTTTCCACACGGACATATTAAGTAGCGTACTGCACGTTGTGTAAACAATACTCAAAATGCCGGACATTTGAGGCATTTATGAAACTCCGCCCTGACAGCTCCGCAAAAGAGGACATGTCCGGTGAAAAGAGGACGTATGGTCAGTGTATCCTAGCCCGTTAGCTGCTAGCATGCTAGCAAAAGAGGACTAGCAGCGATCGGTTTCACCGGACGTGAAACCGATCGCTGCTAGCATGCTAGCAGCGACCAGGCTAGGTCCTCACCATACGTCCTCTTTTCACCGGACATGTCCTCTTTTGCGGGGCTCTCGGGCGGTGTTTCTTAAATGCCTCAAATGTCCGGCATTTTGAGTTAGGGTTGCGTGTATTTTCAATGTACGTTCAGGGTTAAGAAGGTTAAAAACACAACAAATTGTGGTGCAGCAGCATTCGTGAGGGAGTGGCAGAGACAGAGAGAGCGAGAGAGTTATGATAAACGCGCATGCGTCGTCAGGCTCTGCATTTTATCGACACATTTATCAGATTTAATTTTTTATTATCTATAGCAGGGGTGTCAAAGGTGTGCATTTTTGTAACATTTTCCTTGTTTTATTTGGCAAGTTGAAAGAACATGGCGCCAGAATGCTGTTTGTTTTTTCAATAAAATACTGGAAAGGATATAAATGTAGTTTGTCTCTTTTATCCGATTATTAATCGATTAATCGAAGTAATAATCGACAGATTATTCGATTATCAAATTAATCGTTAGTTGCAGCCCTACTCCAAAACAAGTCCACCAGCTCGCAGACATTGTAAAATATTTTTATGACTGCGGAGACCTTAAGTAAGGCAACTTACTCTGGGTTTCTGCGGGTTATTAAAAAGCATTACAAGTTATTAAATGGATTTTGATTAAATTAAGGCTTTAATGGTATTAAAAAGCATATATATATATATACACACACATATACATATATATACATATATATATATATATATATATATATAAATAATTGTAGGCCTGGTCTGATAGTCAATAAGTCAATTAATCGAACGATGAATGAAAAGGAACTCAATAACGTTGCAGTCATTAAATTACCCGTTTCTTTTTTCCGGCTGTGGCTTTGAAACTGAATACAAGAGGTCTCACTCTGTGCATTTATTCGACAGTGGAATCACGTGAGCAGAGTGAGCCTTTTCTCAGTCATTCACAATCTTTGTATCGGTATGCGCAGGCGCGTCCTACCTGCAATTCTCTTCCACACCTTTTCTTGTGTGTAGCAGCATTTTCAAACTAGGTACATAGAATATATATATATATATATATATATATATATATATATATACACAGTGTTTCCCACAGGACAGGCATCTATTTGTGGTGGTGTGGTCGGGGGGCGGGGGGTGGCGGCGGCAGCGGCGATGACCAAGAAGAACGCGGAGTTGGAATATAATTACAACATTTTATGTACATATTTATATACAGATTTGAACAATTAGTGATTCACTGAAATATATTTATTAATTGTGGTTCTTACAAAAAATATATCTTATAAAATATAAAAGCTAAAATGTCTCTTAAAGCTCTGCCCCTTTAATTAGTGAATACTAAATAATTTAACTTTAGCCTACTACTACAACCATATTATTTACCAGCAACATGAAGTGAAACAGAGGCAGAGGTGTCCTGCCACAGTCAGTCAACCTCCTCCTCCTCCTCCTCCTCCTGCTGCTGCTGAACTGGTCGCACCTGTGGTCCGGACTGTAGGCCTACCTCCTCTCCAAGTCGAGCCCTTTTCGGCCGTTGAAAATATTTTTCTATACTCATCTGTGTGAAGGAGTGAACATCCAACATTAGAATTTATTACTAACGAGCAGAAGCGCTCTATGTACAGTGCCGTCTAACCTTAAGCGGCAGCAGCTCAACACATGCAGGGTTCAACGTTAAGGTTTTTTTCTACTTGCCTGACTTCTCAAATCTACTTGCCCCAATATTTTTACTTGTCCTGCTTAGGTTTTTTTCTGGCTGTGTAGTGCTCATGGCTTATATCTTACTAAAATCCTTCCCGTTGACTATTTACAACACTACACAGTATTTATTATTATTATTATTATCTATAATTACATTTAAATGGCATTGCATACATGTAAAATTAAATGCTATTTCACATTATTTGACCAGTAGCAGTTACACCCATCTGAACAGGTCAGCCACCTGTTTAAAGCCCGATCACAGTTGAAATCTTGAAATGAAGGGCCTTTAATGGCCAAAACATTAACCTGGACAACATTTTAACAGCTGGTTGGCTCAGATTTTATTTTTTTCATTGCATTCACATGCTGCAGTGGACAATTTAGCTTCAGTCCATGTGTGTTTATTGACAACAGGGTTATAACCTGGACACGTTAGCTCGTCGGTATGAAAACACGTGACTGTTACTACGTGCGTCTGCCCGGCCCCCGAGTCAAAGAGCGGCGGTGTTAATGAAGCAGCGTCAGGCTGCTCACCGTCAGTGAAACGCTCGGTGAAATCGCGGATTAACGTTAAATACATGACGAGCCGCGAGCGATGCAGCTATAACCTATCTACTAGTGATGGGTTGATGAGGCCTCATGAAGCGTTTCGACACATTGCAAAACTGTATTGATACTGTGTCGATACTGTGTCACTAAATACTGACATCTGCTGGACATTAAAAATCCCTACAGGCAACCTATGGACCGACTCAACTGACACTGATTTTATGACCTAGTACAGTGGTTCTCAAATGGGGGTACACGTACCCCTGGGGGTACTTGAAGGTATGCCAAGGTGTATGTGAGATTTTAAAAAAATATTCTAAAAATAGCAACAATTCAAAAATCCTTTATAAATATATTTATTGAATAATACTTCAACAAAATATGAATGTAAGTTCATAAACTCCGTGAAGCACAAGCTCAGGTTTGTCACTAAAATGTCTGTCAAAAAGAACTGTGAAAAGAAATGCAACAATGCAATATTCAGTGTTGACAGTTAGATTTTTTTGTGGACATGTTCCATAAATATTGATGTTAAAGATTTTTTTTTTTGTGAAGAAATGTTTAGAATTAAGTTCATGAATCCAAATGGAGCTCTAATACAATCCCCAAAGAGGGCACTTTAAGTTGATTATTACTTCTAGGTGTAGAAATCTTTATTTATAATTGAATCACTTGTTTATTTTTCAACAAGTTTTTAGCTATTTTTATTTTTTTTTTCCAAATAGTTCAAGAAAGACCACTACAAATGAGCAATAGTTTGCACTGTTATACAATTTAATAAATCAGAAACTGATGACATAGTGCTGTATTTTACTTCATCTTTTTTTTTTCAACCAAAAATGCTTTGCTCTGATTAGGGGGTACTTGAATTAAAAAAAAATTCACAGGGGGTACATTGCTGAAAAAAGGTTGAGAACCACTGACCTAGTATATACAATAATATAAACCAAGTCATTGTATTTCATTTAGGATTATTTCATAACTTCATTTAAATAAAAATATATTTTTTGTCTTTTTTAGATACAGTCAATAAATAATGTGAACATGTATCATAACATGGAAATCTAAGAGAATGTGTTGTGAATGAGGATGCTTGTGGACCTGGAAATTATAATTATTTTTTTTTTACACATTTTTATATAAAAAAAAACAGTTTTTCCAACGTATTCAATTTTAGACGCTTTCTCTTCTTAGTTATTATTTCTCCGGCTGTAGAAAAGAGCCGTTCACAGGGCACAGAGTTCGCGTATCGGTCACGTGACCAAAACAGCTCATGATCGGTCACGTGACTTTCTAAAAGCGGTACGCGCACCGACACAGGGTTTCGCTCTATGAGCTCGACGCATGCGCCGATGCATCGGTGTTGCCGGACCCATCACTACCATCTACCAGAGGTGGGACCAAGTCATTGTTTTGCAAGTCACAAGTAAGTCTCAAGTCTTTGCCCTCAAGTCCGAGTCAAGTCCCGAGTCAAGACAGGCAAGCCCCGAGTCAAGTCCAAAGTCAAGACTGGAAAGTCTCAAGTCAAGTCCTAAGTCCTGCATTTTGAGTTTCGAGTCCTTTCAAGTCCTTTTAACCACAGACTAATATATTAACACAGATTGTGTATGCTTTTCAAACGCTGTATTTATTTATTAAAACAAGTGCATTTTAAATTGCAGGAAAGAAAATTGTGCTGACATTGCACTTTATAATAACACTATTAACCAGTCATTTTAAACATTAACTCATTCCTTTACAGAACAAACACATTAAAAAATAAAGTGCAAATGTACTTATTTGTACAAAAGTGTTAACATTGAAAAAACATGACATATACGTGAACATAACAAAAAAGTTGTACTTTTTATATGTCAGGGCCCTATGCTGCATTGCATTTGCAAAAGACCAAATTAGCCAAGAGTCTGTCAGTCATTTGTGCACGATGGGGGCATAGTATTTATTTTACCTTTATTTTACTATTTTTGTCTTTTTTTAGGTGGCTAAAATACGCGGTGCTGCTGACCGCCGTCTAACATTACGTGTGATATATTGACTAACGTAACCCTGCTTAAAAAAAATCACTGAACAAAAAGTATGAATAAGGTAGTGAACTGCAACAGATTCCCGTGTTTGCAATAACGTTATAACGTTAGCAGTGAGTTTACAGCCTCACTGATTTAACTACACAGCAAATAAAAGTCACGTTACTTAGCCAATAAACGTTATCTTACATTCAAAACTTACCGTTCTTTGTGCAACTTCAAATGCCGGACGAAGTTGGAAGTTGTTGCCTCTCCATCAGTAATTTTCGAACCGCATGTGTTGCATACTGCAAACCGTTTTGTGTTGACCACCTCGTAATTTTTATACCCAAACGAAATTATTTTAGGTATCATTTTTTGTTCACTGGCTTGTGGTTTGGACATGTCTTCTTCGTTGGTTGTCCTGCAATTTGATTGGATGAATGCTGTGTGATGAAAACAAAGTAGATCTAATTTGATTGGCTGTTGTACTGAGACCACACCAGCTGACACACGCAACGCTGATAGACAAGTACACAATGAAAAATACGGAGCGCTCCCGAATAACTTTTTCATCTTTGGGTTTTGGGGAAAGTAGCAAGTCATGTCAAGTCATGTCAATTCAAAAGGCTCAAGTCCAAGTGAAGTCACAAGTCATTGATGTTAAAGTCTAAGTCGAGTTGCAAGTCTTTTTACATTTTGTCAAGTCGAGTCTAAAGTCATCAAATTCATGACTCGAGTCTGACTCGAGTCCAAGTCATGTGACTCGAGTCCACACCTCTGCCATCTACCTATAACACCTGTAAAAATGAAGCAATGCTACCACGCTAGCAAGCGTTAGCTAGCCGGCTATGAGCCACCAAGCTGCTAACTATCGCCAAAAGGCACCATTTAAGTTTTTTCCCCATGGCATCCTGGATCAAGGCTTTCAGCAGCTTTTGGACGTTTGAGGTAGAAACATAGGAAGCGCCATCATTATGAAAAGTAGCCGGCGAATATTTTGATCCCGTCCGTCCCTCTTCTTCTTCTTCTTCTTCTGGCCCACCAGGTTAAGTGCTATTGGCGGAGTTACAATGCATAGTAGGCTACCGCCACCTACTGCACCGGAGGTGTAACTACAAGCAACATTCACAGACAGTCCCATTGCTTTTATGAGCGGTCGAGCGAGTCAAAAGCCGAAAAATCCATTTGTGGCGGACGTAATTCTTTCGTGGCGGGCCGCCACAAATAAATGAATGTGTGGGAAACACTGATTATATATATATATATATATATATATATATATATATATATATATATATATATAATCAGTGTTTCCCACACATTATATATATATATATATATATATATATATATATATATATATATATATATATATATATATAATCAGTGTTTCCCACACATTCATTTATTTGTGGCGGCCCGCCACGAAAGAATTACGTCCGCCACAAATAAATGAATGTGTGGGAAACACTGATTATATATATATATATATATATATATATATATATATATATATATATATATATATATATATATATATATATATATATATATATATATATATATATATATATATATATATATATATATATATATAGATACACGCTTTTCAAACAGTAATTAAGAAATTAAAAAAAAATATACCATATGGAAAGAATAAAAAAAAGAAACAAAACATGTGCAAGGGACAAAATATAACAAAAAATAAAATCATAATTTTGTCTATAAAGACAATTGTAAGCGTTTGACTATACAGTATATATATTTGCAGTAGGACTTAGGCAATTCATTAGTTTTAAGTGGCTTTAAAAAAAAAAAGGCATGAAAAAGCATACAATTACATTTTCTGATATTTTTTGAAACCTTGTTACTCTGCTCGGTGGCAGGGTGCACCTTGGACTGATCAACAATTTACCCTTACATTCACAACCACAGGCAATTTAGAGTTTTCATTGAATCTTGGACTGCGGGACAGGTCGAGACCAATAGGCCGCTTCACATTATCAAAGCCAGGACAATGCTTAACGTTTGAAACCTGTGACAATATTAACACTTGATAAATTGATGGTTGCCACAAGATGTACAACACGGTCCTGACAAACACAAAGCATCCCTGATACACGTGTAATCTTTGTGTTTTTGGATCTGTTTATTGGTCTGTTATTTATGCGATTTTCAGTCACAAGTGAATACTTTTTCCAAATATATGGCCAGCTGGCCAGAGGTTAAAGATAGCTTGCAAGTCACAATGTGCCATACGCTAATCTCTGTTTGTATACGTCTGGGGTGGCAGAACAAGATGCAATCTACATTGTTGTATAACAATACATTGACTGTGTAGTTTGTGTGGCTTTGATTGCATTGTTATGGACAACCACAGCAAAAATGTAAGTCTTTAGTAAGCATGTACTGTAATATTATTAAAAAGTAGTTTTGTCATTGTTTAACAGAAATTTGAGGTCACAAAATAAAGTAAAAGTTGAGTTGTCAACTTTACTTGGTAAAGGTTAGGAAATTAAATGAAATGATGTCCTTAGGTGCTTAAAATCCATTGCAGGCTATAGATCATAGGTAAATAGTAAGTAATAATCTCATGTTATGTACAGGGAAAATCTGCATACTTCTCCACTTGTGCCAGCAGGCACAAGACATTAAAACAACGTTGAGAACATGTTGAATTAGGTCCTGACGTTAAGCAACTCAAACCAAACGTTGGAACAACATGTTTTTTGACAATGTTTAATAAATGTTGGGTTCCGACGTTGATTTGACTGTTGAATTTTGGTCATTTCCCAACCAATATTTTACAACACATATACAACGTTGAAACATGTTTTTTGACATTTGTGTATTCAATGTCAGGTTGTGACGTTGATTTGACCATTGAAATTTGGTCATTTCCCAACCAACGTGGATCCAACGTTAGACACCAACTTTGTCTCAATTTACAAATACAACTATTTTGCAATGTTGTTTCAAAGTCAGTTTTAAAAAGCATGTATGTATCATCAACGTATCAAGCCTTTTTCAGTGTTTAGAAGAAATGCTCTAAATCTTTCTTTCTATTGTTATACTTAAAAATGTTGGCTTCAACTTAGTATGTCTTTTTAATGTGTGACTTGAATTATTAATATTTTGTGAAATACTCATGCATTATACATTATTGCATTCAAAAATCGACCAAAATTCGTTAGTTTGTGGACATCATGTACATTTTAATGTTAACTTTTAGAACGGTTTAAATCAATGTTAATATGATCTTGTGTTTAGGCTTTTTCTGCTTCTGTGTTAACAATAATCAAGGAAGAAATGGACTCACAAGAAAACTTTAAGGACAACAGAGCACAAAGAAATGGATACCAAAACATATATACAGTACAAGTTTACATAATTTGACAGCAAAGTATTTTGTTGATTAATTTATGTAGGCAATAAAAACATACTGAAAGTACTGTTGTGATTTATTTTGTCTGCTTTAACTGCAAATATTTTAAAATAGAGGAAGATGGGATTTCCCCTCAGCCGACCAACGCTGATTCTTATTTCTAATGCTCAGTCCGCCGACTGGAAGAAATATCTGTGACAGAGGTGGCTAAATAGCTAACGGTCTATCTCCATACACCATGTGGAGCCACTGCATAATCCTGTATTGCGGAAAATAAACTAAACCGAGTGAGACCAAGCAGGAGTAGGCAAGATAGCAGCTAAACTAGCTTGAAACAACACAATAAATAAGTGCTTAGTAAACTTTAAGATGTGTAGATTGAACCATGTTACAGCAGAAAGTAAGCACATATTAATAGGAAATGAAATAGTAGATTAATAAGAGTCTAGAGAGATGATAATATAACAACTGTTGGGCTCCTCTGTTGCCGTTTCGTCACCGATAGCAGGCATACACAAATACTTTTACTTGCCTTATAAAGAGACTCATTGCTCCTGCACCTAAGCATAAGAATTAATTAAAGTCTAGTAGTAATACATTAAAAAAGTAACACATTGCATGTAGCTATTTTAACAACCTTATATTACCAAAATCCAATCCAATCCAATCCAATCCACTTTATTTATATAGCACATTTAAACAACAAAATGTTTCCAAAGTGCTGCACAACAATATTAAACACAATTAAAAACAATATAAAATAAATGTGATTAAAAACCATTTCAAAGGGTAAAACCAATTAAAACAGTAAATAGAAAGCAAAAAGCAAAATTTTAAAAACACAGAGGACAACAGAGGACCACACAACTCACGTAGTGTTAAAAGCCAGAGAATAAAAGTGGGTCTTAAGACGAGACTTAAAACACTCCACTGTGGGAGCAGTTCGAACATGGAGGGGCAGAGTGTTCCAGAGCTTAGGGCCGACCACAGAGAAGGCCCTGTCTCCCCTGGTTTTAAGTCTCGTCTTGGACACCACGAGCTGGAGCTGGCTCTCGGACCTCAGAGCGCGCGCAGGATTGTAAGTTTGGATGAGGTCCGAGATATACTGAGGTGCCAGTCCATGTAAAGCTTTAAAAACAAACAGCAAGGTTTTAAAATCAATTCTAAAATGAACAGGGAGCCAGTGCAAACTCTCAAGGATTGGGGTTATATGCTGGCGTCTCCTGGCCCCTGTTAAAAGTCGTGCTGCCGCATTCTGGACTAACTGCAACCGGGAGAGAGCTTTTTGGCTAATGCCAGCATAAAGTGCATTGCAGTAGTCCAGGCGACTTGAAATAAAAGCATGCACGACTTGTTCAAAAAGGTTAAAAGATAAAAACGGTTTTACCTTTGCTAAAAGACGAAGATGATAAAAACACGATTTTAAAACGCCATTGACTTGTTTGTCAAGTTTAAAATCGCTGTCTATAGTGACGCCAAGGCTGGTGACTTTGGGACGCACATAATTTTTTTATGTATTTTTTAATCCGTTCATATAAAGTCAATAAAAAACATAGCTGAAACAAAGTGGTTTAAAAAATGGGTAAGTATTTGACAATATCATGTTTGAAAATATCTGACAACAGCAACACACTTACTGTAACCATACTGCTTCGTTATTTCATATTACGCTTCCACACTTTTAAAAATCAGAATCAGAAAAACTTTATTAATTTATGGATCATTATTTCATATTATGCTTCCGCACTTTTATGGAACCAGTTTAGAGAAGGTTCTTGGTATTTACGGTAAGTATGCCTCTGCAGTGCAAAAGGCAAAGTTTGTAAACTTGACGGGTTTGCCGTTTCATAACTAGTTCCAAGGGATGCTGTAGTTTTGTACAAATCAAGTATTTCAAAAGTGATTACAAACTATTAAATGAAAATGGCAAGAACATGTAAAAGTCTGCTATAAAAAATTAACAGAAAAATACCTAACTTAGTTGTAGAGAGTAAATATAGAAGCAGGATGTCACGCTATGCTACTGTTGTGCTAACAGAAGCAAGAGGTCTGTGGATCAATGAACATAAACAACATATGACTCCTGCAACATGGGACTATTTTTGGACACGGAAAGAGACAAAAACACAGACACCCACATGTGTTGGTGAAGAAACATTACATTTATAGAGCGAGAAAGGGCATGTGTGTTTTTCCCTGGAACTGTTGACACAATTTTACTATATACTTCAATCACATTCCCTAGCTCTGCTCAGCTCTAATAATCTAACTCCAAGCAATCAAGTTGACATTTTAGTGGTTGTGTCAAAGCTACACTACATACTGATCTCTATATGGATTGGATAAGTCAAATCTGAAACATTATTACAAACATTGAAAACTATCGGAAGAAATATGACCGCAAAACTTGCCGTGTCGCTTACAAGGATGCCTAAAAGTTTTTTCATATTTTTTTGGAAAGTCATCTCAAACTTAACCTGCCTATGGTTTTAAAATTATTTTATCTGCTGCTGGTCATTGACTGCCTATAAAAGAACACTGAGCTGATATGCGAAAAGCATGTCAGACAGTGCATGTACTATATTATCAGGGGGGTTTTATATTCATTAACAGAATCATTATGGATTTGCTATTAGGAGAGGATATTTAAAAAAAGAAAACAACTCCCAACATTATCTTATATAAACCAAGCTTTTGTTTAGTCTTAATACCGCCTTATGTATTGTGCAATCTTGTTCATGTTATCATTGACTAAACAGAACATTACGATTTGGCGTTAGACTGTCATGTCTTTGTGATCATGTTTTGTTTTAGTCATGTTCGGTTTTGTTTTTGGACTTTTTGTGCACTTTTGTTTGTTTGTCACCATAGCAACCATTAGTTTTCACCTGTCACGTCACGCACCTGTTTCACGTTTTGAGTCACGCACCTGTTTTCACTAATCATGTCACTAGTATTTAAGTTCATTGTTTTCAGCTTGTCGTTCTGGCGACATCCGGATTCATACCCCTGTCACACTCTTACCTCTGCGCACTTCATAGTCCATGCCAAGTAAGTTTTTTGTTTATTAATGCCACAGTTAGTGTTTTTGTTTAATTGTTCACAGTTTCTGCCTAAGTGCAAGTTTTGTTTAAAATAGCCCAGTTTTCTACCTCCGCCATTGTGTGCGCTTTTCGTTTGTTCCTTTTTGATATATAGTGTTAAAATAAATCATGTATTCACCTTCACGCCATGTCTGGTCCAAATCACTTGCACCTCGGGAGAACAAACCACGCCACAGTCCAAGTCTTGACATAGACAGTTTGATTTCTGTATGGCTGCCATTTCAGCAACTGTATTTGTCGTAGAAATAAAAATTAATGATATATATTTAATATTTAGTCATGAAAGTTGTCAAATGTAAACCGATACATCTGTGCACTAAGATCTTAGTGTTTATGGTGGTACATTTGAAACATTGCAGTCTCATAAAATTGAGAAAACCAGGTGAGGCATGTTCTAAAATCTAAACACATATACACTTGCCAATATGTTCAGTAAAGTTAAGTATTAGAACATGTTTTAAGAAATATATGATGAGACTATATGTATCAGACAAAATGGTGGGATTTGGCACGCTGACATGGAATCACTGAGGGCTCCCTTTGCACTTCAGTCTTAGTTTTTAAGAGACCGGCTTTGACATGTTTGAATGAAATTGCAAGGGACTTAGTGGCACCAACGCTGATTATGTGTGTTCAGTAGTAGTTATGGGCTCATCATACGGTACAGTACCTCGATTTTCGTACACCCTACTTTTCGCCGCCTAAAGGTTCGCCCCAGTGCGGCAAAATATTGCACATAACAAACTAGTCCGTTTGAAAGCAGAATTTATCTGTTGCCCACACAACTTTCTTGTTAAAACGTTAAGAGACCTGGAAACCCTGACTTGTACAAACAAGTACATGAAAGTAATTGTTTTTAAAAATTACATAAACCTGTGGGGCACAAACGGCAAATGAGCTGAAGACGTGATGCGGCGTTTGTTTACAACATTGAAAGACATCTCTGCGCATGCATGATTATTAGGGTAGTGAATCTGTGGGCACCTAACGATTCGATCCGAATCCGATTCCTGGGGTGACGATTTGATTCAGAATCCATTCTCGATTCAACACAATTTTCAATTCAAACCAATTCTCGCAATGTATTTTTTGGTATAATAATTATAAGGAAAAAATATACAGAAAAATTTACTAAATATGAACATTTTCATTTCAATTGTAACCTTCCTATGATTATAATCCCCTTAGCTATCAAGGCAGAAAGGAAAGTTCAACACAACCATAGAAAACACTTAAACAGTCAATGTATAAACAACTCTAAAATCACAATAAACACCTAACAATAACCTCTTAAAATGAAGGTGCAAAAATAAGGAATATGTAAGAAATGCCCAAAAAAGTGTGCTAAACTAGTGCAAAGTGTGAAAAAGTAAACAGAGAAACCTGAGAAGAACTATATTCTGCAGGTTTCATACTCGGAAGTTACAGCTGTGCTCTGGGTGAGCGCGGCTAAAGTGGTGTGGTCTGTGGTCTGACTACGGTCCGCTTTAAAAAAATCCCCAAAACTGCCTAGTGGTAACTTTTCCTTTGTCGACAATTTGACTTTATTTTTTAAAATAAGGACAAGTACATAATGATGAACACATAAGTGTAAATATGCAAGACTGTAGCTAATTTTCATCTTTCGTTCTTGCAGCAATTATTGCCAAAAGGCATAATAGGACAGCACCAAACAGGACAACAAGGCCATATACAACATCCATCCATCCATTTTCTACCGCTTATTCCCTTCGGGGTCGCGGGGGGCGCTGGAGCCTATCTCAGCTACAATCGGGCGGAAGGCGGGGTACACCCTGGACAAGTCGCCACCTCATCGCAGGGCCAACACAGATAGACAGACAACATTCACACTCACATTCACACACTAGGGCCAATTTAGTGTTACCAATCAACCTATCCCCAGGTGCATGTCTTTGGAGGTGGGAGGAAGCCGGAGTACCCGGAGGGAACCCACGCAGTCACGGGGAGAACATGCAAACTCCACACAGAAAGATCCCGAGCCCGGGATTGAACCCAAGACTACTCAGGACCTTCGTATTGTGAGGCAGATGCACTAACCCCTCTTCCACTGTGCTGCGTCCATATACAACAATAAAACAATAATAATATTATATTTACTCTCTGTAGCACTCATTTTTAGTTTCTCTTCTCAATCCATGCAAAGAATCAACCGTGAGACAACAAGATGGCGCAAACAAAGGATATAGTTGATACTGTTACCTGATTGGTCGTGTCACTCTCTCTGATCAGTGATCAGTTTCTGCTTTCCACTTCTGGTTAACAGACAGCGAGTGCATTTGTTCATGCAACCAACCTTGCTTTGCAACTTTCGATTAATTGCGCAATTACAAATATGTATATATCGAACTTTTTATCGAACATATTTTGTATTGATATCAATTACGTTTTATCACCCAACGTTAGTTTATCCTTTTTATTTATCGTACGTATTTCATGTTGTTTTCTGCTTGTAAAACTATAATTCTAATATTCTTTACAAATGTGTATCCTAAAATAATGGGATGATTTGGTTTGTTCGCACATTAGATACAATACTGTGTTATATGTTTGTTAGTGAGATGATGATACAGTGAACAATGTGCACATTAACATCAGTGTGTGTGTGTGTTGACATATTGCCTCATTACCAAGGCACTTCTGCAAGTCTGTGGGAGTTCATGTTATGTGGGAAATGTTTTGCATCATACTGTGGAAAACTGCAGCAAATCTAGACAATGTAACCTGGTATCTAAAGGACTTAGGTGTGTGGCTATTGTGTTTGTGTGCTTGCACACTAATACGTGTTGGCTTAGCTTGCACATGCCCAAGCCTTGCGCACTGCAACACAGCATCAGCCCGCAGAGGTTCTTTTCTCACCCTTGTCACATCCTAACCTCGATGTGACATTTGATTGCACCCAACAGCTGCATTAAGAGGAGGGGGTAAAGAATGCAATCAGCAAGGTCACAGGAGTGCTGCAAAGAAGAGATGAATAAAAGAAAAGGAAATGTGAAGGGATGCAAGTATGATAAAAGTAGAGCATAAAAATGTCTTCACTCACAATAAAATAAATTAGACAAAAAGACAAAATACTGTATCCTTTTATAAAAAATTAAAAAAAGAGGTCTCCTGACACACCAAATGTATAACAAAGCCCACAACCCAGAAGTGGTAATTGCAACGTTGTAAAAGAACACTAATGGGAGTAATTTCCATGCAGAAGCACATATTGTAATGTGACAAGCGATTTTATTGATACAAACCATTCAATCCTCTCTCTTTCACACAAAAAGAGTAGAAGTTGCTATGGTCTGCTCATTGCGACAGCATCGTATATAAACATAGGTACAGTGCTTTCCCTATTTAGCAATCTAGTCGCCATGATTTTACAAGAAAGTATATAGCAGTGGAAACACTAATATAACATTCAATGAAACACTAAGGCAAAATAGTTATGTTAACAGCATCCTTCTAATGGTACCTTCACAAGAATGGTCCAGTACAAGAGGTGGGAATCTTTGGACACCTCACAATTCGATTACGATTTAGGAGCTACGATTCGATTAAAAATCGATTATTGATGCATATTTAATTTATGTACCGTATTTTTCGGACTATAAGTCGCAGTTTTTTTTCATAGTTTGGCCGGCGGGGGTGCGACTTATACTCAGGAGCGACTTATGTGTGAAATTATTAACACATTACCGTAAAATATCAAATAATATTATCTAGCTCATTCACGTAAGAGACTAGACGTATAAGATTTCATCGGATTTAGCGATTAGGAGTGACAGATTGTTGGGGCAGATATTTTATAGTTATTTGAATGACTCTTAACTGTTAACATACCAGGCACGTTCTCAGTTGGTTATTTATGCGTCACATAACGTACACTTATGGGCAGCACGGTGGAAGAGGGGTTAGTGCGTCTGCCTCACAATACAAAGGTCCTGAGTAGTCGTGAGTTCAATCCCGGCCTCGGGATCTTTCTGTGTGGAGTTTGCATGTTCTCCCCGTGACTGCGTGGGTTCCCTCCGGGTACTCCGGCTTCCTCCCACCTCCAAAGACATGCACCTGGGGATAGGTTGATTGGCAACACTAAATTGGCCCTAGTGTGCGAATGTGAGTGTGAATGTTGTCTGTCTATCTGTGTTGGCCCTGCGATGAGGTGGCGACTTGTCCAGGGTGTACCCCGCCTTCCGCCCGATTGTAGCTGAGATAGGCTCCAGCACCCCCTGCTACCCCGAAGGGAATAAGCGGTAGAAAATGGATGGATGGATGGATAACGTACACTTATTCAGCCTGTTGTTCACTATTCTTTATTTACTTTAAATTGCCTTTCAAATGTCTATTCTTGGTGTTGGGTTTTATCAAATAAATTTCCCCAAAAAATGCGACTTATACTCCGGAGCGAGTCACACTCCGAAAAATACGGTATATTGATGCGGTTTTAAATTTATTTTCACTAATTAAGTGTTTATCACATGTAACGTAAAAAAAAAACAATTTATCGGGAATGAGAAACTGTTAAATTAATTCCCACATTTATTCATTTAATGAAAATGCGTGCAAAACTGTACCATAAGTGCCCAATAGTAAAAGGAGCTGGTCAGATCTCTCGGTGAGGTGGCTCGATGCAGTCAGCCAAATTTTAGAACTGTCTGCATTACTTTATTTACAATAAATAAATCATTTATCGACGTTTACTAAATCGATTCTATAATCGTCCATGTCTGAATTGCGATGCATCTAAAAAACCTCTATGCACTGATGACAGGGTCAATCAAATGTCACTGTCCATGACCAAGGGATACATTACATACAACAAAAACGATTGCAAAATGTTCTAAATTTAATGACTGTTTACAGGTAAACTGCACTTTTTGGGGGAATTTTGCCTATCGTTCACAATAATTTTTTAATGCATTTTAAATATCAAATAAATTTGATCAAAAGTCTGCTTACAATAGAACATATAAGAGCCGTTCAATCCTGCCTATAGAGCCCCTAAAAAACATCCAAACACCTCCATTAGGGTTATATATACACATGACGTAAGTACTGTATATATGTAATGTAGTAACGGGCACATTTATAATAACATTCAATATTTATGTATTTTGATCATTTTAAGCATACGTTTTAAAAGTTTTAAAAAACGCGTCAAAGTTTGCTATTTTTTTCCCTTCATCACTGATTTCTACAGACTTTATTAGAGCCAACATCTCTTACTGTACAAGGTCTGCTGTCATTAGGATGCTGACTGCTGAGATGTTCATATATTCCCATTTACATGAAAAATGTCTCATAATCCTCACAAACCAACGGGATGGAATCTGATCATTTTTAAATGTTGCAATAAAAAATGAGGTTTTATTATGAAAAACAATTAATATTCGTTAACACACAAAAGTACCAAAAATTGGTACTGTTGAGTACCGGTATCTATTCGCTGGTACTAGGAATAGTTACTGTTTCGGTTCAAATGTGAACGGTACCCATCCCTAGGCAGGTCAGGCGCATAGCAAACGTTAGCAAGCTAGCTTTAGATGGGACTAATGTTTCAGCATTAAGGAGGAAGAAATATCAGTCAGGCCCATCTTCCCTGAAGGACAACGCATGGGCGATATTGCTGCCACTATAAAAATCAGCAATTTTTTTATCATCGTTTTACTGTTGATATTGGGGCTGCAACAATTCATTGATTAATTTGAATAGAAAATAGCTACTGTATGATTTACAATTTTTTGAGGAAGGTAACTAATAAAAATGTATAATATCGAGACCACATGGAGTACTTGAAATTTTAACAATGCTGCAGAGCAGCGCACATCAGAGCGGTGGCCTGTGGGAGCCGTGATCTGTGTGGCGGCAAACAGCGGAGAGTTTATTTTAGTTTTTTATATCTATACATACATTAAAAGTGCAATTTCAATATTGATAATGTGTATTTGTTAACAATGTACATTTATTAGGAAACAAGAAGTAGGTTATTTCAAGCAGATTGTTTATTTCAATATTTACCCTAAAATATGCATTTAGGCTATAAAATTTGTTTTATTTCGATTAATGGAATAAACTAATCGATAAATTACTCAGTCACTAAAATGACTGATAGCTGCAGCCATAGTTGACATACTTTAGAAAATAGGGTTGAATGGAGAATCGATTCTGAATCGAATTGTTACCTCAATAGTCGGAATCGATTTTAATCTTCTGTTGTTGTGAGATCCAGATACCTAACTATTACGACTACATATTACTCTAACTTGTTTGTGACTACATGTACCACTCTTTTAAATGTGAGAAATAATTTCCCATTTTAAAACCCAAGAAAAAAAACATACAATTCCAACTCTTGATGCTGAGTGCCAAGCAGGGAGGTAATGGGGTTTGAACTCGGCCGGGGTTTGAACTCACGACCTACTGATCTCAGGGCAGGACACTAATGGGAGTTAGAATTTAAAAGTTGATGGCGAAATTAGAGCCACCTAATAGATGTACCTTTATAATCCAATCTGTCGATTAATCGTTGCGATAGTCGATTACTAGTCGACTATCAAAATAGTTGTTATTTGAAGCCCTATAAATTAGCAAAATAAACCTTGTTGTCACTAGACCAGACAATCGATGTTTCAACTCTGAGCGCAGACATCATCACCTGTATGCAGTATCGGAACATGGTAGGTTAGCCGCTACCTAAAAAACACACTGCGGTGAAGGTGATGAAAAATACTTTGAATGGCATTCAACATTCTGTTATGACGCTGTCTTACGATGAGATCCCGTTTTTCTCAAGTAAGCAGGGAAAGGAGAATGCAAAATAGGGAAATTATATCAGATACATTTGGAACATAAATGTATATATCCGTTAATAAACCATATTATATAATACCACCATCAAAGGAGTTTATCACTACAATTAAAAAATAATAATATAAGAAAGAGAAAGAAAACATTTTTGAACTTCGCAGGGACCCACAAAAATTACTACCTGTGAGTCCTGGAGAATAACAATATTGCAAACCAATAAACATTACTGTATTAGTTTACTTAAAGTTAACTGTAGTTCGTCTGTGCATGTTCATTTTAGTTACTTGTTTCAAAATCATACAAATCGACAGAATAGTTCAATGAGGGAAATATTGTGCATTAAGGATGAGGTGGCGACTTTTCCAGGGTGTACCATCCATGCCTTCCGCCCGAATGCAGCTGAGATAGGCTGCAGCACCCCCCACGACCCCGAGAGGGACAAGCGGTAGAACATGGATGGTTGGATAAAGGAGCTGTTTGCAACTTGTTTGAAGTTATATTTTTCAAACCAAAGCTTATGTATGTTATCAATAGTGGTTCAACCAAACAGAGTTGATAAAAATATATATAACTGTAATTAGGGATGTCCGATAATATCGGACTGCCGATATTATCGGCCGATAAATGCTTTAAAATGTAATATCGGAAATTATCGGTATCGGTTTCAAAATTATCGGTATCGGTTTCAAAAAGTAAAATAATGACTTTTTAAAACGCCGCTGTGTACACGGACGTAGGGAGAAGCACAGTGCGCCAATAAACCTTAAAAGGCACTACCTTAGCGTGCCGGCCCAATCACATAATATCTACGGTTTTTCACACACACAAGGGAATGCAAAGCATACTTGGTCAACAGCCATACAGGCAACACTGAGGGTGGCCGTATAAACAACTTTAACACTGTTACAAATATGTGACACACTGTGAACCCACACCAAACAAGAATGACAAACACATTTCGGGAGAACATCCGCACCGTAACACAACATAAACACAACAGAACAAATACCCAGAACCCCTTGCAGCACTAACTCTTCCGGGACGCTACAATATACACCCCCCCGGTCCCCCCCCCCCCGCCCACCTCAACCCTGCCCCCCCCCAACCCCGCCCACCTCAACCTCCTCATGCTCTCTCAGGGAGAGCATGTCCCAAATTCTAAGCTGCTGTTTTGAGGCATGTTAAAAAAATAATGCACTTTGTGACTTCAATAATAAATATGGCAGTGACATGTTGGCAATTTGTTCCATAATTTGAGTTGATTTATTTTGGAAAACCTTGTTACATTGTTTAATGCAGTGGTTCTCAACCTTTTTTCAGTGATGTACCCCCTGTGAAAATGATTTTAATTCAAGTACCCCCTAATCAGAGCAAAGCATTTTTGGTTGAAAAAAAGAGATAAAGAAGTAAAATACAGCACTATGTCATCAGTTTCTGATTTAATAAATTGTATAACAGTGCAAAATATTGCTCATTTGTAGTGGTCTTTCTTGAACTATTTGGAAAAAAATATATAAAAATAATTTAAAAAGTTGTTGAAAAATAAACAAGCGATTCAATTATAAATAAAGATTTCTACACATAGAAGTAATCATCAACTTAAAGTGCCCTCTTTGGGGATTGTAATAGAGATCCATCTGGATTCATGAACTTAATTCTAAACATTTCTTCACAAAAAAAGAAATCTTTAACATCAATATTTATGGAACATGTCCACAAAAAATCTCGCTGTCAACACTGAATATTGCATTGTTGCATTGTAATGAATGGAATATCCTACTTGATTTGATGTTCAGTTTATGAACTTACATTCATATTTTGTTGAAGTATTATTCAATAAATATATTTATAAAGGATTTTTGAATTGTTGCTATTTTTAGAATAGTTTAAAAATCGGAAATTAAGAATTGGACAATATCGGAATATCAAAAATCGGCAAAAAAGCCATTATCGGACATCTCTAACTATAATAATTAGAAGTTAAACTTTGTTCAGCATGGTCTGAATGAAATATTGGCTTTGATTAGCGTTCATCGCTCTTGCGCTGTGGCGTTAAGTTTTTCCGTGCATGTGCGTATCCTGAAAGTTTGGACTAGGACAGGGGTCGGCAACCCGCGGCTCTAGAGCCGCATGCGGCTCTTTTGCCCCGCCCTAATTGCTCTCTGGAGCTTTTTCAAAAATGTATGAAAAATGGAAAAAGATGTGGGGGAAAAAAACAATTTTTTTGTTTTAATATGGTTTCTGTAGGAGGACAAACATGACACAAACCTCCCTAATTGTTACAAAGCACACTGTTTATATTAACTTCACTGATTCGAGTATTTGGCGAGCGCCGTTTTGTCCTACTAATTTTGGCGGTCCTTGAACTCACCGTAGTTTGTTTACATGTATAACTTTCTCCGACTTTCTAGGGCGTGTTTTATGCCACTTCTTTTTCTGTCTCATGTTGTCCACCAAACTTTTAATGTTGTGCATGAAAGGTGTGTTTTGTTGATGTTATTGACTTGTTGGAGTGCTAATCAGACATATTTGGTCACTGCATGACTGCAAGCTAATCGATGCTAACATGCTATTTAGGCTAGCTATATGTACATATTGCATCATTATGCCTAATTTGTAACTATATTTGAGCTCATTTAGTTTCCTTTAAGTCCTCTTAATTCAATTTATATCTCATGACACACTATCTGTATGTAATATGGCTTTTAATTTTTTGCGGCTCCAGAAAGATTTGTTTTTGTATTTTTGGTCCAATATGGCTCTTTCAACATTTTGGGTTGCCAACCCCTGGACTAGGAAGAGGGCGAGTCAGAACGATCGAACACGAGCCCTTCTGAGTATCTACCAAACTGTGGCATGCAGCAGCTTTATCCGAAATCAAAGTTGATGTTAGAATCAATAGTGATTTAGATTTTTGCCAAACTCGCCGCGACATTTATAAAACTAATTATGTCTTCTAAACATTGTTTCGAAACAATAATATCCTCTGAAATTTGCAGAGGGAATGAAACTTATGGAAACTAAACATAATCCATGCTGTACTCCGGTACCTATTACGTATTTAACAAAGCATTTACTGAAATCATAACTATGGCAGGATACTGCTTATCTTTATGGTTTGTGTTGTAGTGGCACCTCAAGGTGAAATCTTTATTGCTTAATAGTCGCCAACAAACCAAACACATGGGCTTGTCTTTAAAGAAAAAAACAAACATTTTGGCTAAGAACCAAGATTTAAGGACATGGTGAAAAACCAGAGCGTCTTTTAGGTACTAGGGGCAGTGTTCTTCATCCAGGATGACTATCTATTGAGCTTTCTTTGTCAATGTTGATCTAAAATCACAGGGGGAGGTGTTCGCAAAGGTGGGCTGTATGTACACCCTCTGAATAAGTCATAGCCACACAGAAATATAACGCACAAAAAAAGCCAACTCGGGTTGCATGACAAACAATACAAATGATAAAATTGTAGCAAACGATAGAGCTTTTAATGCTACTCTTATGTCATGGCAACGCATGTTGATGACACATTCTAGCTGTGTCCTGCAAATTTGGCAGCGACAAGCAAACCGACACATCCTCAAAACGATTCAGTGTTCTTGCTCACGGCTAACATCCCTCCACAGTACAAAGACAATTGTAAAGTCACTAATCCTTGCCTCCATGGCGACAAATAAACAAAGCTTCTTCCAAACATCCCTAGAGCTCATGACTGTGGACAAAAGGTAGGCGGCTCGACAAAAACATTGGGAGTAATTATACCAAGTAGCATAGTAACAGTATGAAATATTCATCACAGTTATTGTGACCAAAATGATCAAGGTTAACATTATTATCGCGATATTGTTGAATGTGCTCCTCAAGTACTTGAACACACTGAAGTCATTTTTTAAAATACCTTAGCTAACTAGACACTGTCAAAAAACCCACTATTTTGCGTGTTTTCTGTTTCTTATGCTTCACTAATAGTGTTTTAATCTTTTATTGGTTTTAATGACTAAGCCTTTGTTTTAAATATTGGTTTGTACTTAAGCACTTTAAGATTTATTTAAATGAAATAAATAATTTCTCGTAGGTGTTGTGTCCTACTCTGTTCAGCAGTCCTTGAACGTTAAAAACACCTCAGTCTCCTTTCCTCTGAGAAGGGATTGATCACTCTGTGACACACAAAGTAAGCACAGCTCTTAAGTTCAATGTGCACAATTGAATATCTTAGTTGCTCAGACAGTAATGTTTGTCGTTTCTTAATGGGGAAAGACGTGCTTTCAGGTTAACATTTAGGCGAGCGAGCTGGCGCCAGTCAGTCCTTGGGTTAATTGCAGTTATTAATCTTGGTTTATCGATCATTTTAAAACTTAAAATGGTAATAGTTACCGTCGGGAGTTTTGCCGCATTTACCATTATTACCTTTTATTGTTACATCCTTTCCAAGTATAATATCAGTATATACTGTGGTCGATTCAACCGGAAATTAAAGTAAATGTTACTGCATATGTCAGCAGGCAAATTAGTAGACTTGGTAACCCATTTTGAAATGGTTACATTATCATTAGCATACACAATAATTAGGGTGGGGGGGACAGATGTTTCGTCTTAACAACGATTCGATCCATATTTTGAGGTTGCTGATATGGTTGGGATGGTATTACTTGATTTAGAACCATAACATCCAAAACGATTCAGTGAGTTGAAATTGATTCAGTAACTTTTTAGTCAAAAATTCAACCGGCGTGACTGTGAAATAAATACTGGACTCTGCAGGTGAAGTTTCATATATACATGTCATTTCTTACAAGGAAATTAGAAATAAAATAATTATGGATATAAACAAGCAGGTAAAAAACAATTAATGGCCAATATTTGAATCAAGTGCAACTAACACTTTTGATTGAATTAACAAGAGAAAACCTTTTCTGCGCTCAATAAATTTTCAATAAAAGTACAGTAACCAACATTTTAACAGTAGATTTGCCTGCTACGTTTCATCTCTTCTGATTGAATGATCGCTAGGCTTACCTGAAACATTAGGAGGAACCAAATATGTTCAGGTTAAATGAGCAGTGGTTTGAACTGCTACGACTCTCATTTTAATAAACAGCTACAGATGCCGAGAAAAGTCACAACAAATGCAAACGCCACAACACAACAACTTTCAGCTATAGCACGCTGGCAAAAGCCACAACAAATACAAACACAACAACATAAATACACAACACAACAACTTTAAAGACAAAACCTAACAATATAAAGACAACGGAAGTAACAGTGGACAAGTTTCGCCGACAGACCAAGTGGCTGAGGCGGAAAGTTGAAAAAAGTGTAATGAACATGGAAAAATAAGTGTAGTGGGACCAATTTCAGTCATACTTTTTTTTTTTTTTTTTTACTTTTTCAAAATCGTACTTACTGTATATTCAATGTTTATTACACTGTTTTCAACCTTCCGCCTCAGCCACTTGGTCCGTCGGCGAAACTTGGTTCGCTGTCACTTCCGTTGTGTCCATCACTTCCTTTGTGCAGTGCCGTTTGTATTTGTCGTGGCTTTGCAAATGTGTTGTTGTGAAAAGTTGTTGTGTTGTGGCTTTGTCATTTTCTTATGGCGTTTGCATTTGTTGTGACCTTTCTCGACCATCGTACTGTAGGTATCCGCCATTCTATGTTTTGATGAATGATGGCGCGTGGCGATGACGCCGCAGACAAACTTGAGTAATGTTTAACTTCCTTATCATTGAAAGTGCTAAACATCATATGAAGTAGGGCTGGGCGATATGGCCTTTTATTAATATCTCGATATTTTTAGGCCATGTCACAATACACGATATATATCTCGATATTTTGCCTTAGCCTTGAATGAACACTTGATGCATATAATCATACCAGTATGATGATTCTATGTGTCTACATTAAAACATTCTTGTTCATACTGCATTAATATATGCTCATTTTAAACTTTCATGCAGAGAGGGAAATCACAAATAAGTCACTTTAGCAAAACTGTATTTATTAAACAGTGGCACAAACATTCATGTAATTTCCAAAACAGAAAGTGCAAGATTATCAGAGACATTTTAAAACAAGCTATAAGTGCACTTTTGTGCATGATGTCACTAAGATGACATATCAAAACAACACTAAAGTAAAGTGAACTTTTTGTACAGAACGCCACTACAATAGTTTAAAACAAATAAAGTGCACTTTTGTGCATGATGTCACACAAGATATTTCAATAACTGTCAAATAAAAATGAGCTGCATAATAGGAAATCAAATAGTGTATATCCTTCGCTATGTGGTAGGTTACTGCGGATGTTATCTCCTTCTGTTGTTGACTATTTTTTTCATACGGTGTTAATCTGGAAATGGTTGCTTCGGCATTTTGTGGGTGTGGCACCGAACGGAGATGTTGACATGCGTAGTTTCAAGCACTCCTCATTCTCTAGCAGGTGACTTTTCAAATGATGCTACAAATTAGCAGTGGTGCTACTTTTTGTAGCAACGTTTTTGCCACATACTTGACATGTTACGGTATTTCGTTCAACATCTTCTCGCTTGAAGCCAAACCACCGACAGACTATGGACCTTGTGCTGTTTTTCTTGGGAATTAATTATTCCTTCATTTGTTACCAGATTGGCACCTTCTTTCTCTCGTATTACCACTCGCACCGCTAGCACCACAGCTAACGTTACCATGTCTCTACTTCTCTGCTCGGCGAGGGCGTATGACGTTGCACGCGCGACAGTATGTGACATATGTAAGAAGGTGCACTTGTTTTATGTCTCTGTGAGAAGGAGAGACAAGAAAGAGTGAGAAAAGCCTGTAGTGTAATGCCCGCATCTAAAAGCAACTGTGTGAGAACGTATACTCGAATATCACGATATAGTCATTTTCTATATCGCACAGAGACAAACCCACCTTCCCTTTATTTCGAAAATCCTCGAAAAAATTGTCGCACAGCAGCTAAATGAACACTTAGTGTCTAACAATCTCTGTGAACCTTTTCAATCCGGTTTCAGGGCAAATCACTCTACGGAGACAGCCCTCGCAAAAATGACTAATGATCTACTGCTAACGATGGATTCTGATGCGTCATCTATGTTGCTGCTTCTTGATCTTAGCGCTGCTTTCGATACCGTCGATCATAGTATTTTATTAGAGCGTATCAAAACACGTATTGGTATGTCAGACTTAGCTTTGTCGTGGTTTAACTCTTATCTTACTGACAGGATGCAATGCGTCTCCCATAATAATGTGACCTCGGACTATGTTAAGGTAACGTGCGGAGTTCCTCAGGGTTCGGTTCTTGGCCCTGCACTCTTTAGTATTTACATGCTGCCGCTAGGCGACATCATACGCAAATACGGTGTTAGCTTTCATTGCTATGCTGATGACACCCAACTCTACATGCCCCTAAAGCTGACCAACACGCCGGATTGTAGTCAGCTGGAGGCGTGTCTTAATGAAATTAAACAATGGATGTCCGCTAACTTCTTGCAACTCAACGCCAAGAAAACGGAAATGCTGATTATCGGTCCTGCTAAACACCGACATTTATTTAATAATACCACCTTAACATTTGACAACCAAACAATTACACAAGGCGAATCAGTAAAGAATCTGGGTATTATCTTCGACCCAACTCTCTCGTTTGAATAACACATTAAGAGTGTTACTAAAACGGCCTTCTTTCATCTCCGTAATATCGCTAAAATTCGTTCTATTTTATCCACTAGCGACGCTGAGATCATTATTCATGCGTTCGTTACGTCTCGTCTCGACTACTGTAACGTATTATTTTCGGGTCTCCCTATGTCTAGCATTAAAAAATTACAGTTGGTACAAAATGCGGCTGCTAGACTTTTGACAAGAACAAGAAAGTTTGATCATATTACGCCTATACTGGCTCACCTGCACTGGCTTCCTGTGCACTTAAGAAGTGACTTTAAGGTTTTACTACTTACGTATAAAATACTACACGGTCTAGCTCCGTCCTATCTTGTCGATTGCATTGTACCATATGTCCCGGCAAGAAATCTGCGTTCAAAGAACTCCGGCTTATTAGTGATTCCCAGAGCCCAAAAAAAGTCTGCGGGCTATAGAGCGTTTTCTATTCGGGCTCCAGTACTATGGAATGCCCTCCCGGTAACAATTAGAGATGCTACCTCAGTAGAAGCATTTAAGTCCCATCTTAAAACTCATTTGTATACTCTAGCCTTTAAATAGCCCCCCTGTTAGACCAGTTGATCTGCCGTTTCTTTTCTTTTCTCCTCTGCTCCCCTTTTCCTTGAGGGGGGGGGGGGGGGGGCACAGGTCCGGTGGCCATGGATGAAGTGCTGGCTGTCCAGAGTCGGGACCCGGGGTGGACCGCTCGCCTGTGCATCGGCTGGGAACATCTCTACGCTGCTGACCCGTCTCCGCTCGGGATGGTGTCCTGCTGGCCCCACTATGGACTGGACTCTTACTATTATGTTGGATCCACTATGGCCTGGACTCTCACAATATTATGTCAGACCCACTCGACATCCATTGCTTTCGGTCTCCCCTAGAGGGGGGGGGTTACCCACATATGCGGTCCTCTCCAAGGTTTCTCATAGTCATTCACATCGACGTCCCACTGGGGTGAGTTTTTCCTTGCCCGTATGTGGGCTTTGTACCGAGGATGTCGTTGTGGCTTGTGCAGCCCTTTGAGACACTTGTGATTTAGGGCTATATAAATAAAGATTGATTGATTGATTGATATATCGAGTATATTCGATATATCGCCCAGCCCTAATATGAAGTCTGCCGTACTTAAATCCAATGTTTTGTTTTTTGTAGTATTGATAAAATCGATTGATTGCCTTTTAAAACGATTTTTGATCGGTTTCCTGTACCGTATTTTTCGAACTATAAGTCACAGTTTTTTTTCGTTTGGCCGGGGGTGCGACTTATACTCAGGAGCGACTTATGTGTGAAATTATTAACACATTACTGTAAAATATCAAATAATATTATTTAGCTCATTCACGTAAGAGACGAGACGTATAAGATTTCATGGGATTTAGCGATTAGGAGTGACAGATTGTTTGGTAAACGTATAGCATGTTCTATATGTTATAGTTATTTGAATGACTCTTACCATAATATGTTACGTTAACATACCAGGCACGTTCTCAGTCGGTTATTTATGCCTCATATAACGTACACTTATTCAGCCTATTGTTTACTATTCTTTATTCATTTTAAATTGCCTTTCAAATGTCTATTTTTGGTGTTGGGATTTATCAAATAAATTTCCCCAAAAAATGCGACTTATACTCCAGTGCGACTTATATGTTTTTTTCCTTCTTTATTATGCATTTTCGGTTGGTGCGACTTATACTCGGGAGCGATTTATACTCCGAAAAATACGGTATATGTTCCGGAAGGTCCAACTTGCCGAGCACAAATTGATGTTGAATCTTTGGAATATAAATCAATAGATCAATGTAGTGGATTAATCCTTTCATCCCTAAAAATAATATATTGCAACATAAATGCGATACAGGTTTTGGGCCATATCGCTCATCCCTAAGCCAACCAATCAGAGCAGTTACAGATCCGTCTCCTTGGGACGCCAGGTTTGCTTTTGCTAAACCAGGCGGTTTAGCAAATACTAGCGTCTCGAAGCAGAAGAATAATAATGGCTTCAAACAATAGTACAAGCCCCCCTGCTGGGATTTCAGCTTTAATTTATTTATTTTTTTGTTTGTTTGTTTTTTAAAATTGGAAATAAATTCGAGGGCCGGATTAATCGTAGGCGAGGGCTGTGTACATCCCACGGGCCACAAGGTGCCATTTGTATAATCTACTAAAGAAGTGAATTTCTGTTTTTGTATTTGAAAAGTCAACAAAAAACAACTGTTTTCCAAAGTATCCCTATTTACAAAGAAAAAACACCTAAACTTTCGGCTCGTGAGTAATGTACATTTCACTGGAGAACACTGGGGTGTTTTAGGTGACTAATCAGAATGTGATAACACTTCCCTCTGTGTGTAAAATTAACATGGACAGTCTATAAAAACAACTACACTATAAATTATTTCCTCAAACCATACAATGGAAACAGCACATCCCTTTTTTGTGACAAACATATACACATAATGTTGATCATGTAAAAAAAAAAGCAGCGTGATGACAGTAAGTACAGTCGATTAAAAAAAATTTAATAAAATAAACTATTAAAAAAATTTAAAAAGAAAAGTACCAAAGCTGTCCTGTTACAAAATAACCTGTCTGGGTGACATCATTCAAACTGAACTCACTTAAATGCAATTGGCCATTAAGTACAAGATGTGCGTAATGCAACAAAAATCTAACAATAGACTGGAACCATTTAAACCAGGATTTTTTTAAATTATTTCTAAAGTGTATGTAAAGGCATTCAGATTACTCCAGGTTATCTAATGTAATGGTCATGTTAACAGCCTAAACATGTAAGCTCAGAAGAGACTCAAATGCAAATTACACATTAAAAACAAAACTGTCCTCATAATAAAGTCAGATAAATATTTCATTGGTCGAAAGCTGGCACTGTACCAATTTAACTTTGGCTGAATTACAACCAACGTCAAACAGAGAACACAAAAAGGGGCAATTTAAAAAAGAAAAGCCAGTATAAAAACAAAACGGTTCCAGCTCCAAGTTAAAAAAAATAAAATAAAAATAGAACATAAACAACTGATCATAAAAGCCTTTTGATGTGCCAACTTAGAATTTGCTGGTTTTTAACACAAACACAAGACACTTCAAGGTGACTTGGCCATATCTGATAAGATTGAACAGACACATGCTCAAACATCCAAACAGCCATGGCAAGACAAAAACTGATTGTTTACTATTAATTCTCTTATAACGGCTAAGAGAACAGAAACACAACAGAATGTGAGCCGAGAGAAACAACTTTAAAACATTAGGCTAGGTTTATGCAAAAATAACTTAATCAAACCAGGAGTTTTCCTTCATTTTTAATACAGGTATGGGTAGAGTGGCCTAATATCTAATTCACCAAGAACTACTTTCATTGTGTGGAATTGTTTGTTGATTAACTTAAAAGAAAACTACGTATTTTACGGACCATAGGGCGCACCGCATTATAAGGTGCACTGCTGATGAGCAGGTCTATTAAGGTCTATTTTCATACAAAAGGCACATCATTAAAAGGGGTCATATAATGTTTTTTTTCCTACATTTAAAACACTTCCTTTTGGTCAACATAATATGTATTGGCGGTGTTTGTCAAAATGTTGCATAGATTATGTTTTACAGACCATTTTCAAGCAGCTTTCGGACCCTCCATTCAGGATGCGCCATTTTGTGGGCTGTCTTGTGTACGTGGCTTCCCTTCAATAGCATCTTCTTCCCGTCATCTTTGTTGCACCGGTAGTTTTTAGCACTGCAATAGAGAGTCTACTGACAGATATAAATTAGAACTGTACACTACTTTATAATAGAAAATGGCATCAGCGGAGGATGAATGCCCCACAACAAGAGGATAGAAAAAAAGAAGGATCCTATTGACTACAGCACGGATATTAAACAATGACGGGCGCTTGCACATTTTTGGGACTCACGCAGTTTCCAAATATACAACAGGAGGAACCAATTGGTAAGAAAAGTTGGTGTTGCTTAATATTGCAAAACAAAACGCCAGATAATATCTCCGAATAGGTGCCATTTTGGGGTCCTTTATTAATACACCATAATAATACCTGTATGTTGAAGCACAGTACGTCTGACTACCTTAGCCGTAACGCTTTGCGTTCCATCAAGCGGTGTGGCTTTGTAGCTTACCAAAAATTGTACTAAAATGTTTTGACAGATTTATGAACACCGTATGTAATGTCCTATATTCTCAATGAAACATTGTTTTGGTCTTGCTTGCTTACTGGCACTTGCTCGTGTAATTTATTGAACAGGCGTCAAAACTTGCAGTTCACGTGTATATTTTATGTGTGAATGCCATCTACTGGTCACACTTATTATACCATGTACCAAATAAAATTGCTTCAAGGTCGGTAAGCCCAACCAGAATTCATACGTATATTAGGCGAACCGGGTTATAAGGCGCACTGTCGATTTTTGAGAAAATGAAAGCATTTTAAGTGCACCTTACAGTTCGAAAAAAAACATAGCAAGCTAAATGGAGTGCATTACTGGCTGCGGACAGCAGTAGTGCTGTCCAGAGGGAAAAAAACAGCATGACGCCAACTAAGAACTAAAAACCAAGTAGACTTCTGCTATGTCACAACTTCTCCTGGAAGATTTCAACTGCTCGATATAACTTTGGCAATCTGCGGATGGCTGTTCCCCATTTTCACCATTTGACCATTCACAGACCACAAAGGCAAATTATAGTTAATGCTAAAAGCACTATGATGCATACATTGGAATGCTCTGTTTTTAGTTCTTGTGTTGTTTTGCATCTGTCCCTGTTAAATAAACTCAAAAATACCAAAGGGCATGAGGTAAAATTTACCTAAACAAGCAACTTAATGCAGCTATATCTGAACTAGTTAACAGTGTATTAGGAGATGGCTTGTCAACGTTAGAATTGATTTGCACAGCAATAACTAATCACCAAAATGAAATATTGGACAATGACCCGATTGTTCAGACTGCAGTCGCATCGGATACATATCTAACTGATATCCACATACAAAAGAGGCCTGGGTCGGATCTGAAAAAAATTCACTGTTCACATTGACATGATAAAATCCCATATGGGCAAAAAAATAGGAATTGACCAGCAGTGTGAACAAGGCGTTAGTCACTCGGACCTTGGGCGTAGCTGCACTTGCGTCACTGTGTTTGGGTGGCGTGTCAAGTCAAACGGGGGTGCAATAACCAGGAAACTTATGTCTTGCTTTATTGTGGGGATATAAATAAGGAACCATAAGGTCAAACAAAAAGCCCCAAAAAATGCAAGAAATTTGCTAGCAACTTTAGACAACAAAATAAAAACAAGGCCAAAATCGCTAACCACAAGTGGACTTGTGCAACACTGCCAAAGGTGGCTATAGAACATGGTGACGGTTATCTGGATCGAACAAGGTAACAGTAATTTGGATTACCCCAAAATCGAATCACTTGTTCATTTTCTGAACGTCTCATTGAAATCCAGCCATAACTTTTTGGGTTATGTTGCTAACTGACTGACTGACTGACTAACTAATAGACGTCGGCTGTCACATAACCTATATTAACTATCTTTCAGCTTTTTTTCCCCCCATTAAGGTTCGCCACAGTGCAACAACAGCATAGTGGTTTATTTTAATGTTTACACCCAATGCCCTTTGTGACAAAACCTTGGCCAGAGATTGAACCCCCAGCCCTCTGCCACAAAAGGCAGAAGTGTGTAAGAGTTACACAAGGCATAAAGAGGAGAATGTGTAAATTCATTGGTGACACAGCAGAAAAATGATACTAATAAGTGTGCCTTAACATTGTATATAGAATGCCCAGTGGTTTATCAATTGCATTGACATTTTACAATCTATTTTTGATTCAGACAAAGTGACAAAGTGTGCATCTTTTAGGCTCAATACCGGATGTGTTTCTAAATATAAGATTCTATTTTCCAAGTTGGCAACCTTATTTACAGTACTTAACCCCCTTCCCCCAAAAAAACTTTTAGAAATGAAGTTCTCCATTAACTTTACAACATTTTGCTAAGCTGGACAGTGTCAGATTAATGTCATATGTTACACAACTTACTGTTGCTAATCATGGCTGCTTTATTAATATTTTACATCTATAAGTGTTGGTGCGAGGTGCATGTATTGTTGTGCATGATTTCGGCATACATTTTTGTGTTTTTAATTTAACTTTAAGACATGTTTTTGCTTCATTCCCTTGACTGAGTGATGATAATTAAGAGTAACATAGTATATGAATATCCATCCATTTTGTACCGCTTGTCCCATAATCATGTGTAATATAACATGGCTTCAGATTCAAACTCTATTATTATTCTAAATCAGTGGTTCTTAATCTTGTTGGAGGTACCGAACCCCACCCGTTTCATATGCGCATTCACCGAACCCTTCTTTAGTGAAAAATAAAATGTTTTTTTCAAATTCAAGACAAAGTTACAGTATATGTTTTTGGTAACACTTTAGTATGGGGAACATATTCTAAGTAACAAAGACTTAATTTAGAGTTTTTAGGACAGGAGGGGAACATTCTCTAAGTAACAAAGACTTAATTTAGAGTTATTTGGTTAGGGTTAGGGCCAGGGTTAGGGTTATAATAAGGCCAAGCCGAATAAGGCATTAATAAGTACTTAATAATGACTAGTTAAGAGCCAATATATTACTAATTTGCATGTTAATAAGCAACTAATTAATGGTGAATATGTTCCCCATACTAAAGTGTTACCATGTTTTTTTACTGGCGCACAAAATGAACCGTGCATGAACATCACCTTGTTCAAACAACAAAACCAACACAGTGCATAAACTCACAACAAATTACACACCTGCAAATCAGTCTGACTTCTGCTGTTGCCATATCCGTAATATGCCGATAGGGAGAAGTTTTTATTTACACGATGAGTCGGGTGTGTTTTGTCCTCCGCCTAACCCCTGAGCCCGACTCACCGAACCCCTAGGGTTCGATCGAACCCAGGTTAAGAACCACTGATCTAAATACTATCAAAACACTTTCAAAAAAACCAAAACCTTACATGTTAATTTATTAAGCCATTGATTTTACTCAGTACTTCCCCCGCTCTATCTTTTAATGATTAATCATCAGCACAGCCCAGCCTGTGTGATCAATGAGTGATCAATTCTACCCTTATTTCCTTACATACATGTGTTCTGTTAGTCATTTATAAGTGAAATTACAAAAGTTTGCAAATGTTTTATTTTCCTGGCAAACAATTGTGATTGAAGTTTGCGATCTATTCACACTACAAGTGCTGAGGGTAAATAATCATTTTGGCAAACAAAACCCAAGGCAAAGGACACTGAAAGTGTTTGATGCTTATCTGCACACAGAGCCAACATATTCAAAACTAACTGAGCAAATATTTCACAAACAGTCCTTTCTGCACACACTTCAAATGTGTGATGAAGGGGTTGTTGACCTTCAGTCCTAAAACAAATACATGAAGAAGACAACACCAACAAGGTATGATAGAGTAACAGCAGGAAAAGTACAAAAGATATCCACCATGGTAAGTCACCAGCTATGAATACCATAATACAATTACCATAATACAATTTTAAAAAGAGACCTTTACTCAAGACAAATTAAGACAGTTGGCCAAAACACATACTTAACAAGCACAATGCTCGTTATTATTAATATCTTCCATTCCACTTGGAAACACAAATGCATTTTAATGTTTTGTGTTGATTAATAAAATATAGCAATGAAAATACATTTTAGGTCGTAAAGCCCAACCCTAGTCTGAACGTATTTTCACATGTTTAAAAACCAGAACAATTATTGACACATGGTCAGAAATAGACATAGAGGCCTTAAAATATACATACAGTCACCTAAATATTATAATTAGTGGTAATTCAGAATGTCTTAACTTGACAAAACCAAAACCTATTAACTTGTCATTGTTGATCAGGACTGATTGCAGCTAATGGATTATCTTGGGCAACATACAATTATTTGTTTGACAGCATGTATTGAATCAACAAATACTCCAAACAATGTGAAAGATAAAATATTATTCCCAGTGTCCTTGTTTCAACCGCACAGTTTGCTCCTGCTTTTGTGGCCGCTTGTATTTTATTACAGAATTAATGCACGACGTAAGACACACTCCTCTCTTTCACTTTGAATGCATACCTCACCTCGTTAAATACAACGTTAAAGTCACAAAATAGGCACCACAGAACTCTTCTGCGTCTTCTCTAGCAAATCAGGCGTGTATGAGGTGTTGTGGAGCATATTTATGATCTATCCGTCACACTTCATTATCATTTGTTTATGAGTGAGGGTAAACATTGAAGTGTCATATCTGCATTTGTTAATTTGTTTGCAAGAACAAATACACTGATAAATGGGAGACATTAACATGTGTGTGTGAGTCGTGTGTGTGGAGTGCCATAGCCCAGTGGTCCTCAAACTGTTTTTGCCACCACAAGTACCACCTCAAAATACACTTGGCGATTCAAATACCACCATAATGACCCACATTAAAATACAGTAGCGTAGGCCTAAATATTCATTAAAAAACAAGACGGATGTTTTATTTAACAAGTATGCTTAATACTTTTGGCCACTGTAACATTACACTAAATAAACACAGTGTTTGAATATTTAAATTAAGTGATTCTTTGGCGTACCACTAGATGGGGCCTGCGTACCACTGGTGGTACACATACCACAGTTTGAGAATCCCTGCCATAGTCTATGCAGACTGGATTAGAGAGCGTTGTTGAAGCAATGAGAAGCCTGGCTTGGAGGCACAAGCCATGATAGAGGATATAGCTTTAACACTTCTTTGTTTTAACACAGTCATAATTAATTGATTTACGATGCCAAATGTATTAATTGTGCAGCCCAAACATTCAACAATACCGTGATAATAATGATCACCGGGATCATTTTGGTCACAATAACTGTGATTTGAAGTTTTCCTATCTTGACTTACGAGTATTGCAACTTATGAGCATTTTGAGATACGAGCAGTCTCTTGGCTTATTGATATGCTTTAAGTTCCAAGCATAAATTTGTGTTGCGAGTCTCCTTACCACTAGTTGCCTTACCACTAGTTGCCAAAGGGATAGTCAGAATGAACCCTGTAAGATCCGCCCCAAAACCTGCGGTTTTACCCGCTAGCAATAGCTTCTAGCTAGGGATCGACATAACTTTGGAACCGTGTTGTAGACTTGGCGACGCAGTTGGCGCATAGCACTGCTAGTGTGCACCAAACTGAAGCAGGAGCCAGATTTTGTGAAGTGAAGTAAATGTATATTACACTTTTCCTCTTGTGACTCAAAGGCTTTAAATAGTGAAACCCATGATCTACATCTTCAAGCTACATTTAAACCAGTGTGGTGGCACTGGGAGCAGGTGGGTAAAGTGTCTTTCGCAAGGACAGAACTGTTGTGTCCTTAGGACCGTTGACTGTTGTGCCAGCCAAAGACATTACAATAATATCTAAACAGCGATCATTAATCCATTAAAATACATCAAATATCAACAATAAGGCTGCTGATGGTAAGTTTGAAGGAGAAGCATCTGGAAGGAGATACCATAGAAGTTTGCTCGCCAGGGTAAATGCTGCACATTATTATCCCTTTAAATCATAAAACTACTGTAATTGTTTATAGTGCTTTCTATAGTATTGTTTTATACAATATTTATTATCTAAAAGTCCGTTTTTTCTTTTTAAAAAGTCATCTTAAAAAATTGTGGTGTTTTGGTGAGGCCAAGCATAGATTAAATTGATTTCAATTAATTTCAATAGCAACGTTGGTTTGAGATGCAAGTGTTTTGAGTTACAAACTCGGTCACAGAACTAATCAAGCTCATGAGTTGAGGTATGTATGTGCATGCATATTTGCTTTCCTCATCAGTAACCTGTAAACAGGCTGGAAAAGTATTCAGTCTGTATTGGTGTTGGCACCAGGGTGCATTTGTTCCATAGTGAACTGAACTGGAATTGGTTGTTCATCCCCAAAATGCTGATAGTGTAAGTTTAGTTAATATATCAATGATTAGCAAAGGAATATGATTTACAGCCATTTTAAATGGCAACGTGTTTAAAGAATAGACTGGAACCTTTTAATTTATGCCAAGAATCTTTGCTGAATTATATATTTCATCACGTTTTTTTACAGGCAACTGGTATTGTTTTTTACATTTATTTATTGGCATACATTGATATTTTTCATTAATTTACAAGTTGGTATGTATTTGTATTACGTGACAACTGACAATACACTTGTGTATTCACAGGTGAAACCCAACATTTATTGCTTTTTTCTAAAAAGCATTTACAACTTTTCAGACATATTCTGTTTATGTTTGAAATGCTTTTCTCCTCTGTCTTAGATTTTAAATGTGTATGCCCTTCTGAAATTTTGTGAACAGTCAGATAGAAAAACGTCAGGAGATTACCACCAATTTATCGCGTCACAACTTTCAGAAGTCCATGTATGAACACATAAAGGGTGAGTAACGGTAATCGCTGCTCAATACTGTTAGTCAACTTCTGTTTAAAAAAGGAAGCCAAGAAGTGTTTTTTCAGATTTTGGAACTGTCTACGACTAAAACCCTGTCTACATTAAGCCAGATAACTCCTTAAACAAATAATTATTTAGCTTAAACCCTGTGTCAGCCACACTAACCCATCGTTTAAGGTTCCCCCCTTGGATAGTTTTTTACACGGGTAAGTGTGCCGTGTATTTCTTGAATCTCCGGCTATTAGCTCCGTGTGGCCTCATCGATCGTTTATAAACGGAGTTCGGAGAGGAAGTGACGTCAGAAAGACCGGGCCCCACACAGGAAGTGACGTCAAAAAGAACGCGCCACAGCCAGCTTCATAACAACCGGTTTCGTAACTCGAAGGTAACCACTAGAAAGATGGAGGCGAGTCATCCAGACATGCCTGTGTCTCTCCTTCTACATATACAGGCGCTTGTGGAAATCACACATGAACCTTAAGAGAAGGAAAGTAAAACGTTGTCCATTTGTCGAAGGGTAGACAACGAGAATGCAGGCTCTCATGGATGTGAAAAAAAAGGTTGCGTGTGCTTTGCATTACCTGGCCTAAGACTACGGAAAAAAGCCAATTCATTTGGACTGGCAAAGCAGCCTGTATCAGTTATGGTCTGCGATGTGTGCCGAGCGATTACGCAACGTCTAGTTTTGTACTCCATAACTATTGTGGAGCCATGAAGTAGTTGCGGCCGTCAAATACGACCACCAATTTCAGCCTTCGAGCACAGGCAAGATTGCAAGAATGGACAATGAAGGTGAAGGTAAGAGTGAGGAATGTCCTGATCAGATATCTAGATCCCTAGATTGTTCTTTATCACATTGGTTACTTTCACCCGCCCATTAAAGATATGATTTATGTATGATGGCCCAGGCGTGATTCACTACAATAGTCTAACAGCTGCTGATGGTGCGGCAAGCAAGGTTTACTGTTAAAAGAAATGTGTCAATAGTCTACATTGAAACACAGGGTAAGAATACACTTCCAGGTCAGAGGTGACTATGACGTAATTTATATGCGCATCTGCCATTTTCCGCGCATGCGTACTAGGTCGCGTTGTGCCGGCGGACAGAGGGGGTCTTAAACGATGGCATTGTGTGTGTGTGGACAGGGATAAGGTTAGGTGGGTTATATCCTGTATAACCTTAGCCGGCTAGTGTAGAAGCAGCCTAAGGCAGCATTGGGAGGATTTTTGTTTTGGGGGGAGCTAGAGACCTAACTGACGAGCACTGCTCCTCTGCTCTCCCTGCTTCATTGACAAACCACAGTTTGACGCTGGATTCTCCAATATTCTTCCAAACCAATAATTTAATAGACTAAAAGAAACCTATGCAGCCCTTTGAGACACTTGTGATTTAGGGCTATATAAATAAACATTGATTGATTGATTGATTGAATTTAAGTGACTGAATTATAAATTAGAGATGCACCGATCAATATCGGACCATTTCTTTGAAAAAATATGTGACTGCCCAATGCCAAATAATGCCTTTCAACGCTGATCACAAAAGCACAACCCTTATGGCTGATACTTTATTTTTGATCCCACTGCTGACATACGCGACTAGCAGCTAACTGTACCTCCATTGGGGCAAATAAACTAAATTTATTGCAAGTGCTTTTGTCATTGGAAGAGGCAGAACATGTTACACACAAGTAAGAGCAGGCAGGTTAAAAGCATGTTAGTCACTAAACTATCCGCTAAGTTATCATGAAATAACAAAGAAAAAATTGTAATAAACTTAAAGAAGTCGAGATAGAAACTTGTTACAGCAGAAAATAATCAAGTATGAAGAATACATTAAAAAGTAGATTAATAAGAGTCTAACTTATTATTCTAGATTCTAATTACTGTAGTAGCAAAGCAGGAGGATGGTTCGATCCGTATATCAGTAGTGTCAATACCAGGGGGGTGGTGTCAGTATATAATCAATGCTAGCATGATTAAATCGATATCAGTTTTTTGTCGTTTTTGTTCATGTTTACAGATTTTTTGGACACAGGAGGACTTTGAGGGCAAAAAACAAATGATTCAAATGAGTAATAGGTGGTAGTTTTTGTTTAGTTATTGGCTATATTTTATAACAAATAGTTTAAATATTCTCTTGATAATACACTGTCGTCATGTGTTTTTTTTCCTGATTATAATTGTGACTAAAAGTCACAGTTAATACACAGCGGAATGGGCCGATTTCACTTATGGTTGATCTTCATCAGAATAAGCAGCATAAAACCCTGATTGAAACAGTCACAGTATGAATAAAACTGAAATACATTTAAGTCCAAAAACTTTAAAACCAAATTAAAAACTACTGTCAAAATGACCACTGACTTCATGGCTGTTACAACAAACACAAACCCAAGTTGACAACTACCTGACTAATAAACAAGTTGAAGTTATAGGTGGAGTGGCCAAATATGTCTCCTAAACCTAATGAAGCATATGTGGAACAAGCACAACAACATCAAGCACAAGGTGGAGGGGTGCAAGGTGTCTTAAGATCACCCAGCATCATGATGTCATCAGGAATGGAAGAGGATTCTAAGGACAATCTGTGCAGCTCTGATGAATACCGTGCCCAAGAGGATCAGATGATAATAGAGCTCACTCAAAATATTGACACTTTGGCCACCGTTTGGACAGTGAAGTGCCAGCTATGTAGACAATGTGTTATGAGAGTAAATCTATACTGCTGTACACTTACTACAGTAAGTTATATCCTAGTCTCATTTCCATAGTGCTGTCTTTTGAGAAGATACAATAAATTATTACGCATACACAAACTGTTGCTTCCGTCTGAAACAACTCTGCGGGCTCTGCATTTCTGTAGCGAGCTTTACAGGCTCTCTCACAGTCAAACTACAGTGGGCTCTTTGAGCATCAGCTGCCCATAACAAACCCACACGAGTGCCAGTCTCACACAAAGACACAATGTTACTACAACCAACAGGGCCACAGACCATTTATCCAATGCGGTTCTGGCAGTGGAGTTATTTGTTTCGATATAGATGCTTTGTTTATCCACAAATTATCAGCAGGGTGATTGGATAATAAACAGAGAAGGAGGCACAGGGGGACATTTTTGGTTGAGAAAGCTGCTTAAGCACGTTCCTCTGTTTGAAGCATGAGACCCCACCAGAGTGACCGAGCGTTCAGTGCTGAATCAGCGGGTAGCCCGTTGTGTAATCTCTCAGACACACATACTCAAGATTAAATGGCATGGAGTGGGATGTGTGTGTGTTACAAAGAAGGTTGATCAAGAAAGGGAAACAGAGGCCCAGAGACATGTCACAGTGCTTTGTCTTTGTTGTTTAAAGGTTTGGCCTCTTTACTGCTGAAGGGGCCTATAGTTGTCCTATAAAACTAGTTTCTTCAAATAGAAGATTCTTAGAAATTGACAATGGTTTTGTCAGGGAAAAAAACATTTATATTCAAGCACACACGGCGGTCACAGTATACAGACTCAATTTACACCTGCTATCATTCTGAGAAACAAACCCCTAATTCGTAAGAAAGGGGTCTCTTGAAGAGGTACATAAAAGGTAGCATGATCAACAGGTAAATTAAAATGATATCAAAGTCCTGCAAAGTAAATATAATCAGTAATAATTTCCAATCTAAGAGCATAAGTTTCCCAATACTGCTGTCACTTAATTTATAGGAAGCAGAAATATGCAGACCATTGCAAAAAACAAACATGAAATGAGACAGTAAACTCTATGATAATTGCACATTCAGCACTCAAATCTACTGTATACAGCAAGTAACTAATACATCTTAGCTGTGAATTGTACATCTATAAAACATATTTCTATTCATAACAATGAGACAGACCAAACTGATTACGACACTTACAAGTATATTTGTAAAATAAAACACATTGAAAAGGTTTCCCCCCCAATAACATTGGTTCTGCTGCAAATGCTGATACAAACTGAGTATCTAACAGCAATGTGTTCCATTTAAATAAAATGTAAGCAGATGAAACAATGCTGCAAATAGTTATGTATGACATAAGTGTCCGAACTTTTTCCACCGAGGGCCGTTTACAGAAAAATTCAAGGATGCAGGGGCCACTTTGATGCTTTTGTACATGACAGATGCTAAAGAGTTTGACACCTGTGCACTACAGTGGAGGCCAATAAAGGCTGAAATATCTTGTTCAAACATCCAATATTTCAACTTTTTGTCTTTTCAATGTGGCCCTCTTTAAAATGTTTCATATTCAATTGTATATACAGTTGTGGTCAAAAGTTTACGTACACTTATAAAGAACATAATGTCATGGCTGTCTTGAGTTTCCAATCATTTCTACAACTCTTATTTTTTGTAATAGACTGATTGGAGCACATACTTGTTTGTCACAAAAAACATTCATCAAGTTTGGTTCTTTTATGAATGTATTATGAGTCTACTGAAAATGTGAGCAAATCTGCTGGGTCACAAGTATACATACAGCAATGTTAATATTTGGTTACATGTCCCTTGGCAAGTTTCACTGCAATAAGGCGCTTTTGGTAGCCATCCACAAGCTTCTGACAAACTTCTGGTTGAATTTTTGACCTCTCTTCTTGACCAAATTGGTGCAGTTCAGATACACTTATTGGGTTTCTGACATGGACTTGTTTCTTCAGCATTGTCCACATGTTCTCAATAGGGCTTTAGGTCAGGGCTTTGGGAAGGCCATTTTAAAACCTTAATTCTAGCCTGATTTAGCCATTCCTTTACCACTTTTGACTTGTTTGGGGTCATTGTCCTGTTGGAAAACCCAACTGCGCCCAAGACCCAACCTCCGGGCTGATGATTTTAGGTTGTCCTGAAGAATTTGGAGGTAATCCTCCTTTTTCATTGTCCCATTTACTCTCTGTGACGCAACAGTTCCATTGGCAGCAAAACAGGCCCAGAGCATAAAACTACCACCACCATGCTTGACGGTAGGAATGGTGTTTCTGGGATTAAAGGACTCACCTTTCCTCCTCCAAACATATTGCTGGGTATTGTGGCTAAACAGCTCAATTTTTGTTTCCTCTGACCACGGAACTTTCCTCTAGAAGGTCTTATCTTAGTCCATGTGATCAGCAGCAAACTTTAGACACGCCTTAAGGTGTCGCTTCTGGAGCAAGGGCTTCCTTCTTGCATGGTAGCCTCTCAGTCCATGCCGATGAAAAACACGCCTGACTGTGGACACTGACACCTGTGTTCCAGCAGCTTCCAATTCATTGCAGACCTGCTTTTTGGTGGTTCTCGGTTGACTCTTGATCATCCTGTCCAATTTTCTCTCAGCAGCAGGTGATAGCTTGCGTTTTCTTTCTGATCGTGGCAGTGACAAAACTGTGCCATACACTTTATACTTACTGGCACAGTTGCTCTTGGGACCTGAAGCTGCTTTGAAATGGCTCCAAGTGACTTTCCTGACTTGTTCAAGTCAATGATTCGTTTTTTCAGATCTGTGCTGAGTTCCTTTGACTTTCCCATTGTTGCGTTTGTAACCGAGTCTAATGACTTCATCACATGAGCCCTAGAAGTCAACAGGTGTCATCAATCATAATCTACTCACATGAAGTTAAGAGGCCATGCCATGAAGCTGATTTGATTTTATTGTAACTTTTCTACATCACCAAAATTGATCATGTATGTTGCTGTATGTATACTTTTGACCCAGCAGATTTGGTCACATTTTCAGTAGACCCATAATAAATTCAGAAAAGAACCAAACTTCATGAAAGTGTTATGTGAACAATAAGTATGTGTTCCAATCACTCTATCACAAAAAAATAAGATTTGTAGAAAGTATTGGAAACCCAAGACAGCCATGACATTATGACCTTCACAAGTGTATGTAAACCTTTGACCACGACGGCATATTCCTGGAAAGTCAATAAAAATCGGATGGTTTCTGAATCAAACATTAACATCAAAGCTTTGGGTTACAGGCAACAAAGCAAATTATTGTAATATCTAGCAAAATATATAATTGCTAATGGTTTTGTTGGCAAAAAAAGAAGCTGCAGTAAGAAATGGCCCTCCAGGACACACATTGGACACCTGATGTATGATGTAGTTTTTTAAATGCTGAGCAATACTAAAATGTTGAAATGTAAAAAAAAAAAAAAAAAAAAAGTTTATGAATTGCAAGACATTAAAATGTGAAAATAACTTATTTGCTTCCTGAGATATTTTATAAGTGTGATTTGTCAAAACACAACAGACAATGAAGGGGTCACATACAGATGTTTTGCCATAACCACTGCATTGCGACATTGTTGAGCAACTGATTATTTTGAAGTATATCAACAGGTTGACTTGCAAACCTTAATTAGTCAAGAGCTGAAACTTGTTTTGCTCAGAATACAGTTGGTCTTCAGTACGTCGAAGTTGCTCATTCATTGCAAACAGCGCCGACACACAGCAGTCGAACCGTGGCGAATTGCATAGAAAGAACAGTATATTTCTGTGTCGCCAGTGATATAACATTTTCAACCAGCATTATTCAAATGTTTATGCAACTCGGTAGTACCGTCGGTGTGTTTGGAAAAGTTCGGCGTGCCTCACCAGCGGATAGTACGTGACGTTTGTGTGCGACCGGCGAGCAAAGTTCAGAATGACAGCAGTCCAACATACCAGAGTTTGTTCATACTGCAGCGCCCGCTGGTCGGTGCCGTCCGCGGCCATGCTGAGCTCCGTGTGGCCGCCCGACTGGAGGTAAACTTGGAGCTTGGAGGCAGAAGGAAAGCGACACCAATGAGTCTCTGTGCAGGCAGTGGTTATAGTAATTGACAGACTTGTGTCTCTTTGACAGAATTCGTAGGTAAACTCCAACTGAAGATTGGCTCCCGCGTACAGTGGCGTTCCTTCATTTTATACCCTCAAGTCACACTGTGAGGCGGGACTTACGGCCCTCAGAGGTAGATTCGACACTCCCATCTGGCGACTTACTTCAAGGTTTTCCTATCGCAACTACCCTCTCTATTATTTTGATTTATTTACATGTTGATATTTTAGGAACACGCGATAAAGACAAAGACGGGTTGCCAGGAAGGAACACTTCTGGGTAAACTAATCTTTAAAGGGGCCTTGTGCTTATGTTCTAAATCAGGGGTGTCCAAACTTTTTAGACTGAGGGCCCCACACCGTAGGGGCCGATCTGACAACCAAACAATTACACAAGGCGAATCAGTAAAGAATCTGGGTATTATCTTCGACCCAACTCTCTCGTTTGAATCACACATTAAGAGTGTTACTAAAACGGCCTTCTTTCATCTCCGTAATATCGCTAAAATTCGTTCTATTTTATCCACTAGCGACGCTGAGATCATTATTCATGCGTTCGTTACGTCTCGTCTCGACTACTGTAACGTATTATTTTCGGGTCTCCCTATGTCTAGCATTAAAAAATTACAGTTGGTACAAAATGCGGCTGCTAGACTTTTGACAAGAACAAGAAAGTTTGATCATATTACGCCTATACTGGCTCACCTGCACTGGCTTCCTGTGCACTTAAGAAGTGACTTTAAGGTTTTACTACTTACGTATAAAATACTACACGGTCTAGCTCCGTCCTATCTTGTCGATTGCATTGTACCATATGTCCCGGCAAGAAATCTGCGTTCAAAGAACTCCGGCTTATTAGTGATTCCCAGAGCCCAAAAAAAGTCTGCGGGCTATAGAGCGTTTTCTATTCGGGCTCCAGTACTATGGAATGCCCTCCCGGTAACAATTAGAGATGCTACCTCAGTAGAAGCATTTAAGTCCCATCTTAAAACTCATTTGTATACTCTAGCCTTTAAATAGCCCCCCTGTTAGACCAGTTGATCTGCCGTTTCTTTTCTTTTCTCCTCTGCTCCCCTTTTCCTTGAGGGGGGGGGGGGCACAGGTCCGGTGGCCATGGATGAAGTGCTGGCTGTCCAGAGTCGGGACCCGGGGTGGACCGCTCGCCTGTGCATCGGCTGGGAACATCTCTGCGCTGCTGACCCGTCTCCGCTCGGGATGGTGTCCTGCTGGCCCCACTATGGACTGGACTCTTACTATTATGTTGGATCCACTATGGACTGGACTCTCACAATATTATGTCAGACCCACTCGACATCCATTGCTTTCGGTCTCCCCTAGAGGGGGGGGGGTTACCCACATATGCGGTCCTCTCCAAGGTTTCTCATAGTCATTCACATCGACGTCCCACTGGGGTGAGTTTTTCCTTGCCCGTATGTGGGCTTTGTACCGAGGATGTCGTTGTGGCTTGTGCAGCCCTTTGAGACACTTGTGATTTAGGGCTATATAAATAAAGATTGATTGATTGATTGATCTATATTTCTGCCAGTGGGTGCTCGGTGTGTGTGTATTAGTGTTGTCCCGATACCAATATTTTGGTACCGGTACCAAACGTATTTCGGTACTTTTTGGTACTTTTCTAAATAAAGGGGACCACAAAAAATTTCATTATTGGCTTTATTTTAACAAAAAAAATCGTACGGTACATGAAACATATGTTTCTTATTGCAATTTTGTCTTTAAATAAAATAGTGAACATACAAGTCAACTTGTTTTTTAGTCATACTTGCCAACCTTGAGACCTCCGATTTCGGGAGGTGGGAGGTGGGGGGCTTGGTCGGGGGCGGGGGGCGTGGTTAAGAGGGGAGGAGTATATTTACAGCTGGAATTCACCAAGTCAAGTATTTCATATATATCCATCCATCCATCCATTTTCTACCGCTTATTCCCTTCGGGGCGCTGGAGCCAATCTCAGCTACAATCGGGCGGGAGGCGGGGTACACCCTGGACAAGTCGCCACCTCATCGCAGGGCCAACACAGATAGACAGACAACATTCACACTCACATTCACACACTAGGGCCAATTTAGTGTTGCCAATCAACCTATCCCCAGGTGCATGTCTTTGGAGGTGGGAGGAAGCCGGAGTACCCGGAGGGAACCCACGCAGTCACGGGGAGGACATGCAAACTCCACACAGAAAGATCCCGAGGCCGGGATTGAACTCACGACTACTCAGGACCTTCGTATTGTGAGGCAGACGCACTAACCCCTCTTCCACCGTGCTGCCCATTTCATATATATATATATATATATATATATATATATATATATATACATCCTGAAAATATGCAAACAAAACTGTGTTTAGATAATTGATACTTCAAACTTGCATAAATAAATCTTAAGGAATATAACATAACTTGGCTTCTGAAGAGCTTCAAAGTGTAAACAAGCAATTATTTTAATAATTAAATATGGTCATTTAAATGAAATATGATAATTTAAAATTAATTATTTCAAATATGTTTGTTTTAATGTATAATTCTATGGCTGGATGTAATAAGGAGTCAGAAAAAATACAAATAAAAATACAATTAATTTTGATGTTTTTAGCAAAATATAGTAAAAATGTATTTAGTTTTTTTTTTAAATTAATAAATATATTTATTTTTAAGTAAGATAAACATAATACTACAATTTATCTCTAGTCTGGATGATTTGTTTTTTTGTCACCCTGTTGTCCTCCCGTCTCTTCCCCGAGGATGGCTCCATGAGCTGGGCAAACGCCTGGATATGCCCTACGTCAACAACACAGTCGGCGGCTCGTCGGTGCGCAGCTCGTACATCGCCGCCCTCTACTTCAACCTCAGCAGCCTGACCAGCGTCGGCTTTGGCAACGTGTGCGCCAACACGGACGCCGAGAAGATCTTCTCTATCTGCACCATGCTCATCGGCAGTATGCCGGACGCTTCGTATAGAATAACGTGATTGGGCAGGCACGCTGTTTATATCGTGGGAAAGCGGACGGGAAAAAAGGCTGTCCTCACTCAGGTCCGCATGAAGCTGGAGGGGGCGTGGCCTCCAGCTCCGGATTTTGGAGAATATTTGTCCCGGGAGGTTTTCGGGAGAGGCGCTGAATTTCGGGAATCTCCCGGAAAATTCGGGAGGGTTGGCAAGTATGCTATTAGTAGTAAGTAAACAAACAAAGGCTCCTAATTTAGCTGCTGACGTATGCAGTAGGGATGTCCCGATCCGATATTTGGATCGGATCGGCTGCCGATATTTGCCAAAAATTGCGTATCGGCAAGGCATGGGAAAATGCCGATCCAGATCCAGTTTAAAAAAAACTGCGGTCCGTGTTTTCCAACGCACCTATTTAAATAATACATTCCACTTTTCTGCTGCTCCGTAATTTCCGTTCCGCATTTTCCAGCACACCTTCAACACATCCACAATTCTCACGCAGTTGCTTTTAGCTGCTGGCATTACACGACAGGCTCTTCTCACTCTTTCCTGTGTCTCCCTCTCACAGACAGCGAGCGCACCTTCTTACACACGCCACATACTGTCACGTCATACGTCACATATGTATACGTCCTCTCCCAGCAGAGAGCGAGGTAGCGGCATGGCTAACGTTAGCTGTGATGCTAGCGCAGCCGCTAAGGTGCGCACCTGCTCAAGCGTCCTCTGCGCACGGCAAATCTATGCCACGCACAAAATCAAATAAAAAATAAGCGCATAACAATTTTCGACACACGGACACGACAGAGAAAACAGTTTTCGTCATCATTTTTCAAATATTGTGACGTCTGTCGAGACGATCTCCATTCGGTGCCACACGTCCAGACTCCACACCATCAAAATTTCCACATCAACAGCGTATGAAAAAATTTGTGATCTATTTAGTTGTGATTTCCTTCTCTGCATGAAAGTTTAAAAGTAGCATATATTAATGCAGTATGAAGAATAATGTTTTAATGTAGACATGCAAGCCTTGAAAGAACATTTTGAAAATCAAGAATACATTTCCTGCAAATGGGTGCATTTCTACCCTATATTTTAACTTTAGATTTATTCTCATATCAAACTCTTTTGGCTGTCTTTTTGACATCAGGCGCCCCCCTCCACACCCTGGATTATAAATAATGTAAATAATTCAATGTGATTATCTTGTGTGATGACTGTATTATGATGATAGTATATATCTGATAGTATATATCTGTATCATGAATCAATTTAAGTGGACCCCGACTTAAACAAGTTGAAAAACTTATTCGGGTGTTACCATTTAGTGGTCAATTGTACGGAATATGTACTTCACTGTGCAACCTACTAATAAAAGTCTCAATCAATCAATCAAAACACATAGAATCATCATACTACTGTGTTTATATGCATCAAGTGTTCATTCAAGGCTAAGGCAAAATATCGAGATATATATTGTGTATCGCAATATGGCCTTAAAATATCGCAATATTAAAAAAAGGCCATATCGCCCAGCCCTAGTTCAATGATGCCATTTCGGTTTGTCATGTATAATTTTGTCTATTTAGTGTTTATCCTTGAATAAACAGGTCAGTTTCTTGTTACCAACCATTGTGTGTTATTCAAACTCCCCTAATTCAGCTGGCTAGTTGTTATCAAGAGTACTAAAACCCTTTTCAACATGATTCTGACAACTAAGTAGGCTAAATAACTTTAAACTTTAATACATGCTCGGATAGGCCAGTATCGGTCAGTATCGGTATCGGATCGGAAATGCAAAAACAATATCGGTATCGGATCGGAAGTGCAAAAACCTGGATCGGGACATCCCTAGTATGCAGTAACATATCGTGTCATTTATGGTTCTATTATTTTGTCATAATTATTAAGGACAAGTGGTAGAAAATGAATGATTAATCTTCTTGTTTATTTACTGTTAATATCTGGTTATTTTCTGTTTTAATCTACACTTCTGTTAAAATGTACATACATACATTTTCTACCGCTTGTCCCTTTCGGGGTCGCGGGGGGTGCTGGAGCCTATCTCAGCTGCATTCGGGCGGAAGGCGGGGTACACCCTGGACAAGTCGCCACCTCATCACAGGGCCAACACAGATAGACAGACAACATTCACACTCACATTCACACACTAGGGCCAATTTAGTGTTGCCAATCAACCTATCCCCAGGTGCATGTCTTTGGAGGTGGCAGGAAGCCGGAGTACCCGGAGGGAACCCACGCAGTCACGGGCAGAACATGTTGTAATAATCACTTATTCTTCTGTTGTTTGGAAGCTTTACATTAGTTTTGGATGATACCACAAATTTGGGTATCAATCCGATACCAAATCGTTACAGGATCATACATTGGTCATATTTAAGGCTGAAACGACGCGTCGACATAGTCGACGTCATCGGTTACGTAAATACGTCGACGTCATTTTTATGCGTCGACGCGTCGCATATTTACGTCACACTGCCGTCATGGCGGAGCGCAAAGCAGACGATGCGAGCGGTGCGAGCGAGGGGGAAAAAAGCACGACAAAAGTCGTCAAAAGTGTGGGGGTATTTCAATAAACGGCCTTATAATGTTGTAGCGGCGAACAGCTGTCTCGTCAGCTGACGCGCGAGCTCGCAACCGTGGCTGTTTAGCAACCAGCCAAACCCCACTTAATAAAATTATATTTTATCTTAGAGCACATATCCGCATCCCTATTCACCTAGGCAACCCCAGGAAATGTATATAATTCGGCATTATTTCGGCCAGTCGGCTTATATGATCAGAGCCAATCAGTTTACGTTCACGCGCAGGTATAACGCGGGGCGCTCCCGTCTCATCTGCTGGGGCACGAGCCCAGTAATTAGACCGCTGTGTCAAATCAAGGAGTACAAAAGACGCCAGCGCAGAGTGGAAAAAGGTTTAGTTCATTACAGATAACCCAGAGTTGTGACAAAAGTATGTAAGATTTAATATTTCTCTTCGTGGGTGTGGCGCACTTGTTGCGCTGGTGAGATGCATGTAGCGTGCTTAGTCTGGAGGCTAAATACACACAGTGTGTTATGTAACTGTTGTTTAGTGTTGATATTCTTTGCTTAGTTTGATAAATGTTGGAGCAGTTTGCTTCATCAGGAGGGTGAAGTCGCTCAATTTAAAGTGTTGGATTTAACTGTGTTGGTGAGGGCGTAGAAAAAGGGGCATTTTTCTACCAGTAGACAGCGTTTAAGATTGAGTGTTTCACTGCTAAATTAATAATATATTTATATTGAATATGGATTTTAAATATGTATCTAAATAGGTGGTTAATTGGTTAGGTATTTATGTATCTATTGTGTTTCTGGGTTTAAATGTATTTTATATGTATCTTGGTGCATTTATGTTGAGACAATTTATTTAAAATCTGTTTTAACTTAAAGGGAAAAGATGTGTCCATTTTCTTGCACTTGTTTAATGGTTAAGAGTTTGATAGCCTAATTAATAATTGTAAATTATGGTATTGATAATTGATTGATTTTTTTTACAGCATGTTAATCTTGTGGTGTTTTGTCCTTAAAGGTTTTTCACCTACTAAAGAAGCTAAAGGCTACTAAAGGCTACTAATGACAGCTAAAGAAACTAAAGTCTACTAACACTGCTAAAGACTGCTAAAAAGACTAAAGAAGAAAAAAGAAGCTGTTTCTTCATTGGATAAACTGTTGCAAACTAAAGGAAAATAAAAGGAATAAGTAACTACGGTCTGGTCTTTTGAGTGAAATCCAGAAGCCACATTCAGCATTGGTACATCCCTTCAAGTGTGGGATAAGCACAGCGAAAAAAGCAAAACACTTGACAGTTGTTGTATGCACACTGTGTCGAGCGGAAATGGCCTATCATAGCAGCACAACGGCTATGAAGGAACATTTGAAAAGAAAACACCCGACAGCGTTCTTGCCATCACCATCAACTAGTCAATCGTCCGCGTGAGTATACGTTGTCATCATTACACAAAAACATGAATGTGTCATTTGTATCTGCGTTGTAAATTCATAAACTAAAACACTGTTTCGCTCTGAGAGGCGCGTTTGGCGTGCCTGTTCAGTGTTTACAAAGACGCGCTCCTCTTTAACGCTAACGTTAACTAATTGTGCAAATACCTTTTACAACATTAACAGTTACATATACTATGTACAAACCAACAATTAACTTTCACTTTAATCATACTATCATTGTTGCGTTATTAAGCAAAATAAGCAATACTTTTACTTTTGTTGAAATGTTTACACTGTTACAGAATATTTCCTTTTGCACTTTTTTGTATTGGATGTTTATCTTTATTTTTGCACATTTTAAAGCAAAATAAGCAATACTTTTACTTTTGAAATGCTTATACTATTGCAGAATATTAAGATTTGCACTGGATGTTTACTTTTATATTTGCACATTAAAAAGCAAATAAGCTACTTTTAATTTTGTTAAATGTTAAAAGTTTTAAATGTTTACATTGTTACAGAATATTTTGTCATGTTGTTGTCAATGTTGACTGAGTGGCCATACTTTTTTTTTGTAAATAAAAGTCATGCCTTTTGAAAAAACTGGCCAACATTTATTTTTTCATCTTCATTTTAAATTTAAAAAAATAATCGGTAAAAGGAAAAATAATCTATAGATTAATCGAAAAAATAATCTATAGATTAACCGATTAATCGAAAAAAATAATCTATAGATTAATCGATAGAAAAATAATCGTTAGCTGCAGCCTTAGTCATATTCAAAGTCCTCATGTGTCCAGGGACATATTTCCTGAGTTTATAAACATAATATAATTTAAAAAAATGAAAGAAGATTTTGTGATGTTAAAAAATATCGATATAATCATAGTCATATCGACTAGATACGCTATTGTACGTGGTATCATTACAGTGGATCAAATCAAATCAAATCAAATCAACTTTATTTATGTTAGGTGTAGATCCACCAATGGCATTTGTTTATATGGTAGCGTCCAGAAAGAGTTGTTGCTGCAGGGAACTCTGGGAATTTGTTCTGTAGTGTATGTTGTGTTGCGGTGCAAATATTCTTCCAAAATGTGTTTGTCGTTATTGTTTAGTGTGGTTTCACTATATGGCACATGTTTATGACAGTGTTCGCATTCTTCATACTGCCACCCTTAGTGTGACATGTATTGCTGTTGGGTAAGTATGCTCTTCATTCACTAGCGTACAAATCAAGCACTCCTTTTCACATTCCGTGTATTTTTAACCATAGAGCACACTGGTATATAAGCCACACCCACTGAATTTTAGAAGAAAGTAAATATTTTCCCTGTATTCGTGGCACCAGGCTATAAGTTCAGATATATATGTTGTGAAATAAGATATTTACAAAGAAAGATTTTGTAAGTGTTTATTTAAATACTCCCAACTGTTTCCAAACGGTGCCTGTAGCAGTAAAACTGATGATCAAGCAAATCAGAAGTCATGCCATGGACCCACGAGCTGCGGAAAGCTAGCTCTCCAATCAGCTAAACAGACTCAATAACTCCACTTAGTGAATTTACTGAGGAATTTATGAAACTGAAACAATACAAAAAGAATGCCATTGTAAGTTAATAATTCTAACATACACACTTGTAAATGTGTTAGCATATTAGCTAATGCTAACGACGAAACATGTGACGGTTTTGTAATTATGAATTGTTTTGGTTACCGGTATATTGTGAAACTTACAAACATTGCTTGGAGTGATACATGAAGAATCTGAGTAGAAACGCAATTGACTACGAGTAGATGGACTTATGTAAGATGCACTTATACTTCCTGTTCAAGGCACGAAACAGAAGGAAATAGTGTAGAGTGTAGACCAGGGGTGTCCAATCTTTTGGACTGGAAGGCAGTATTGGGCCAAAAAAAATGGGCCATAAGCAACTAAAAGTCAAACATGAAAAAGTGTGGACAAAGTGTTTTGTATTTTTCCCATCATGCCTTGCAATGGATATAATTAAAAAATGTTATAGTGATGGTATGGTTTTTTTAAAATAATATCCACAATTGGGACAGTATAGCACGGTTGGTAGAGTGGCCGTGCCAGCAACTTGAGGGTTCCAGGTTCGATCCCCGCTTCCGCCATCCTAGTCACTGCCGTTGTGTCCTTGGGCAAGACACTTTACCCACCCGCTCCCAGTGCCACCCACACTGGTTTAAATGTAACTTAGATATTGGGTTTCACTATGTAAAGCGCTTTGAGTCAATAGAGAAAAAGCGCCATATTAATATAATTCAAAGTAATATAATTCAAAGTTCAAAGTTGTGTTATGTGTGACCATTTGTGTTGACTTTTTGTGCTGGTTGAATTTTTTTCTGCACCATTACTCGGAAATGTTGTTTGGATTGTGTCATTTAAGTAAAGCTATGTTTTTCACGTTGTCCTCAAGGCGGTGGCGACAAAATTGCCACTTGTCAGAGATGTGAATATTTCGTTCATTATGAATACACCCCACACTGCCAGGTTGCTTATTGAAATTGCACTTGAATTGAACTTAGACATATATGTTGTAGCCTTTGTTGTTACTACTATGTAAAATTGTTGTATACAAATGATCATGGCTGTTAGCCACGAACAATTCATAGATTAGCAGGACCTTTGTATAAACTGTAGGTTTCAAAGCTTGGAAAAAAAGTCGCCGCTTATAGTCCTGAAAATATGTTGCTTGTGTTGTAAACTTTCCATGATGTCATAGTAAACAAACATGGCATCAATCATTTGGGACTTATTCACAGTTTCAGAGGAAGACATTTTGCGTGCTATTGCACTAAATCTTCTGCAAACATTCCGCAAGGAGGAAATATAATTGTGCTTCAACACATCAAACCTTACCAGCCACCTAAACAAGGCAGCGTCGCTATGACAATGTTCAAAAGCCCCAAAAAAGACTAATTGCTCAAGAAGATGCCCCCAGACCAGCCGCAAAGAAAAACGTGCACAGACTATAATTAAATCTACATTTAAATTATAATAGATCTAAATAAGGTAATCGGTTATCAGTATCGTTCTTGAGAAGCATGAAATTAATCCGTAACAGCTTGAAAAAAATACATCTTACTGCCCTAGTTTTTCGCATCAGCATTTGAACTTTTCCTGTCATTTTACACCAATTTGTTCTTTCATTACACCTTTTATTTGTATGTGTGGCAAGTCGTTCAAAAATACTGCGAGCCGTAAATGGCCCCCGAGCCGCACTTTGGACACCCCTGTTCTAAATGATGCCATATAATGAGATTTGTAAGTTATTCCTTGTTTCAAATTTAATATGTCACTCCTAAATGTCTTGAATGTTGTCGTGTATGACAATTAAGGATGGGCAGGGGATTAGTACCAAATTCTGAGGCCCCATACACAAGACTCCAAAAGGGCCCCATTCCACCATAAACCCGACATCGCCGCCCCATAAACACACATTTGGTATGTTAAAATGCACTAGAACAGTGATTTTCAACCTTTTTTGAGACAAGGCACATTTTTTGTGTTGACAAAATCCTGAGGCACACCACCAGCAGAAATCATTAAACAACGAAACTCAGTTGACAGAAACAAGTCGTTGTAGCAATTGTTGGATATGACTTTAAACCATAACCAAGCATGCATCACTATAGCTCTTGTCTCAAAGTAGGTGTACTGTCACCACCTGTCACATCACCCCCTGACTTATTTGGAGTTTTTTGCTGTTTTCCTGTGTGTAGTGTTTTAGTTCTTGTCTTGCGCTCCAATTTTGGTGGCTTTTTCTCTTTTTTTGGTATTTTCCTGTAGCAGTTTCATGTCTTCCTTTTAGTGATATTTCCTGCATCTACTTTGTTTTAGCAATCAAGGATATTTCAGTTGTTTTTATCTTTCTTTGCGTGGATATTGTTGATTGTCATGTCATGTTCGGATGTACATTGCGGACGCCATCTTTGCTCCACAGTAAGTCTTTGCTGTCGTCCAGCATTCTGTTTTTGTTTACTTTGTAGCCAGGTCAGTTTTAGTCTCGTTCTGCATAGCCTTCCCTAAGCTTCAATGCCCTTTCTTAGGGGCATTCACCTTTTGTTTATTTTTGGTTTAAGCATTCGACACCTTTTTACCTGCACGCTGCCTCTCGCTGTTTCCAACATCTACAAAGCAATTAGCTACCTGCTGCCACCTACTGATATGAAAGAGTATTACAGGGTTACTCTGCCAAGCTCTAGACAGCACCGACACTCAACAACAACACATCATTTGCAGACTATAATTACTGGTTTGCAAAAAATATTTTTTTACCCCAAATAGGTGACATTAGCTAATCTCCCACGGCACACCAGAATGTATCTCACGGCACACAAGTGTGCCGCGGCACAGTGGTTGAAAATCACTGCACTAGAAAACTAATTGTTGAATGGATTTGGTGAAAACCAGCTTTTTAAAACACATGTATAAACCCTGATGGGATTAATTTAATGAGAACATCTAGAAAAAAAACCTAAATCATTTTGTTTGTTTTTTACAAAAATGTGCTAACACATTCAATGTAAAGGGGCCAGAATATGGATTTATATATTCATATAAACTTTTATTATTCACTTAAATATGATTATTCATCTGTCAAATGTTCCTTTATGTCGTGTGTAACAAAGTGTTGTCATCAGTGGATAGTACCAATCATAATAATACATAATTCCTACTATTATTATATTACTATTAGTGCATCTCCTGGGAGTTAGGTTTCCTTCTGTCTTTAAAAACTAGTGACGCCTTTGTTTCTAACTTTAATCTAGGGCGTTTGAATACACCACAGTTATGTGCAATGAGATCCAAAGTGCAATTAAATTCCTATGCTATTTATGACACCTTTTTTAGGGTTTAATCAGATTAATCACAATTAATAAACCACAGGTAATTACTCACGTGCATAATAAAAAATTTGCTTAAAAAAAGACTCCAATATTTGTACCCAAATGCGATTGTATCGTCAGAATGTCATCAAGGGATCTTTTTAAAGGTTTTACTTGAAGGCATGTCATTTATCTGCACAAAAAATGGTAACAGTTTTATCTGAAGTTCTTTCAGCCTGTTTTTTTGGAATGAAGTTGTAGTCTCCTCACCTCACGTGACCTACGGAGGCCTGGGATGGACAAACTAGACAATGCTCACAAAATATTCACCGACATTCCCACAGTAAATGAATTAGAGCTCCTCCAGCTGCCTGGCACTTTATACATAACTTGCTGTCTACCGTACCCATTTTAAACAACTATGTGTGTAAAATAGAATCTATTCAAGATGTTTAATGAAGTCAGCCTATTTTAAATGCATGTAAAGGGCTTATTGTAATTTTTCCAAATATCATTCCATGACATGTCTTTTTATAAAATACTTAAATCAATCATTAATTTCCAAACACATGCATCATTTGCATTCCTAGTATGATGTTCAATAATTTTGCCATAACATTTTTTAACTTTTTTTTTTTTTTTTTTAAATTGCATCCTGATTAAAAGCATATCCTCCAGTTAGTGGCTATTATCAGAAGATATGCATTTTACAGCATGTTTTTTAAAGAGATACATTTATAAAAAATACTTCTGTCTATCTTATATTGATCAAGTAATTCAGAATGGGATGTTTAATTACAACACTAAATTGTGAATGTGAGTGTGATTGTTGTCTGTCTGTCTGTTTGCCCGGCGATGAGGTGGCGACTTGTCCATGGTGTACCCTGACCGAATGCAGCTGGGATAGGCTCCAGCCACCCCCGCGACCCCGAGGGGACAAGCGGTAGAAAATGGATCATAGATGTTTAATTAGAGGGTTTAAGTTCAGTTCCCCTTTAATTGTTTTAATTGAAGGTACAGTGCGATGATTGACAGACGGAGCCTTTTAATTGGCTATTGTCTATAGCTGGTGCACAAAGTTAGAACACCGGATGCTTGGAATGCTACATCCTGTGAACATACTCATGCTGTGGCGAAAATATAAATGAAATAAAAATAAATTCTCAGATGAAAGTCTTTGCAAGCAAATTCTAATTGCTAGATAGGAACAGTTAATGTAAACCTTTCAACTATTCAGAATTTTTCATGGTCAAAAGATTACAATTGTGTGTATACAGACAATTGTAAGCTTTTGGCTATATTTAACAACCATATGCGGTATGGGCTTTTTTTTTTTAATGGCATTATAAAAGCATTCCATTAGATTTGCTGATACCTATAGAACCCCTGCATAAGACTATAAATACAACTATAGAATAAAGATTAAGACAAGATAGAAATGTGAAAGCAAAAATGTATTACCCTACAATGTGTTTCAGAAAAAAATAATCCAAATGCTGCTATGGTTCCTTTGACTCCAACCCTTTTTTCAGTCGGATGGTGCGCCCTTTGCCTAGGGCAATTTGTATACTGTATAAAATATCTCGCAAGTGCGAATCATTTCTTATCATTCACTCAAAAGACTTGGATTGCTAACGAAAGTTGTCATCTTGTTTTCTTACACTTCTGAGTCTAATTTGCAAGTATTATACAGCAGACTTTGCATGCTGTTGCAATTCCAATACGATAGATGACAGTAGTGTATAGGCTACGGTATGTTGCCATAACAAGAAAGTAGTTTTTGCCATTACACTGAATGTGCCAGTCTTTTCTTTTGTTGAGCCCTACAAAGTGTTTAAACGTTAAGAATTGTATTTATGGTATTTTAAGCGGTAGAAAATGAATGGATGGATACACAAGAGCTGTTTGATTATACTGTGCATGTCAGGCTGTGTGCTACTTGTGAAATTAGATCCGAAGATGCGGATGCAACAGAGGTGAGATTAAAGTCTTTATTGCAAACCTGTCAGGAGTACAAAGCATGTGGCAAACTAAAGTAACGGTGCATTCAATGTAAACAGTTTTGATTGCAACAGTCCGTATTAGTATTAGCATCTCAGAATCATAATTTAAAATATTAGGTGTGCAATTGATTGATTGATTGAGACTTTTATTAGTAGATTGCACAGTACAGTACATATTCCGTACAATTGACCACTAAATGATAAAACCCGAATACATTTTTCAACTTGTTTAAATCGGGGTCCACGTTAATCAATTCATGGTGAAATGCAAATGTACAAGTCTTAAGAACAAATATTTTGATAGAATCCCTTTATTTGTTTGTTTGAACATACTTGCTGTGAGAAAAGTGGGGGTTGGGCACCTTTGGGGGGTTTCACACTGGCCCACTACTGCCATTGCAAACTCTCCACATTGTCACGCGTCTGTAGTGATGCAAAGTTGGCCCCCTTCTGGTCCTTGGGGGGAGGGTTCCAGTTCACCGGGAAGCTAAGGCCCCGTTTACACTAAGCCGGATAAGGTTATCCAGGGTAAATCACACCTAACCATATCCTTGTCCACACACAACAATGCCACCATTTAAGACCCCCGCCCCACTCCGTACGCCGATGCAACGTGACCTAGTACGCATGTGCGGAAAATGCGCACGTCATAGTCATCTCCAGTGTTGCTTTATGTGCAAGTTCTTAAATTTAACTTATCTGAACAATATCCAGGCAGCACGGTGGAACAGGGGTTAGTACGTCTGCCTCACAATACGAAGGTCCTGGGTTCGATCCTGTGTGGAGTTTGCATGTTCTCCCCGTGACTGCGTGGGTTCCCTCCGGGTACTCCGGCTTCCTCCCACCTCCAAAGACATGCACCTGGGGATAGGTTGATTGACAATACTAAATTGGCCCTAGTGTGTGAATGTGAATGTGAATGTGAATGTTGTCTGTCTATCTTTGTTGGCCCTGTGATGAGGGGCGACTTGTCCAGGGTGGACCCCGCCTTCTGCCCAAATGCAGCTGAGATAGGCTCCAGCACCCCCCGCCACCCCAAACGGGACAAGCGGTAGAAAATGGATGGATGGATGGATGAACAATATCCAGTGTTGTGGTATTTCAATTTACTGGAATCCAGTGTCCTGTGGGGCCCTTTTGTACACTGTAAAAAAAAAATCCTATTTTTATGGTTAATTTACTCTAAATTTTTACTGTAATTTTTCTATTTTTTTTAACATAGTTTATAAAACTGTAGAATTGAAGACATTATCTGTAAATAAACAATCCGCCTGTTATTTTAAGTAATATGCCAGTAATGACAAACTATGTATATTTCTATTTTTTTTACAGAAAAATACCAAATTAATTATACATAGCATTTTCTGTTTTCTTAAATTTCTTTCAAATTCATGTAAAATTACAGTAATTATCTTTCATTAAATATGTAGCTTGTTTTATAAAAGTCTATGTCCATACTAACAATCTGGATAAATGTATTTTTCTGTAGAACTGTTTGCATCGTCACTTTATTAAATGTGGTTGATCTTAACAATTCAGAAAAAATCTGTAAAATAATGGTATTTTTCTGTGGAACTGCCAGCATTGTCACTTCATTAAAGGTGTTTGATCGTAATAATTTGGAAAAACTCTGTAGAATAAAGGTATTTTTCTGCAGAACTGTTTGCATCGTCACTTTATTAAAGGTGGTTGATCTTAATAATTTAGTAAAAATCTGTAAAATTACGATGTTTTTCCGCAAAACGTTTTATGAAAATTTCTGTAAATATAATGTTTTTGATCATTATTTGGTTTACAATGTTTTACTTTAATTTTATGGTTTTCGTTTGGCAGCCGTAGCTGCCAGTAGATTTTTTTTTACAGTGTAGTGAATCACACCTGAGCCATCATAAATTAATCACATCTTTATTAGACACGTAAACAATGTGATAAAGAACATTTTACATCAACCAAACTAGGGATCTAGATATCTGGTCAGGACACTCCTCACTCTTTTGCCTTCACCTTCATTGTCCATGCGTTTTTGGTGACTTTATATACTCTGGACCTAGATGTTGAGTCCGCGACATACCGTATTTTCCGCACTATAAGGCGCACCGGATTATTAGCCGCACCTTCTATGAATTACATATTTCATAATTTTGTCCACCAATAAGCCGCCCCGGACTATAAGCCGCGCCTACGCTGCGCTAAAGTGAATGTCAAAAAAACGCTGCGCTAAAGTGAATGTCAAAAAAACAGTCAGATAGTTCAGTCAAACTTTAATAATATATTGAAAACCAGCGTTCTAACAACTCCGTCCCAAAATGTACGCAAATGTGCAATCACAAACATAGTAAAATTCAAAATGGTGTAGAGCAATAGTAACATAATGTTGCTCGAACGTTAATGTCACAACACACAAAATAAACATAGCGCTCACCTTCTGAAGTTATTCTTCATTCGTAAATCCTTCGAATTCTTCGTCTTCGGTGTCCGAATTGAAAAGTTGCGCAAGCGTGGTATCCAAAATGGCCGGTTCCGTCTCGTCGAAGTCATCGGGAGTCAGTGTCGCTGTTGTTCTGTGAATCCTGCCTTCCGGAAAGCTCGGACCACAGTTGTGACCGAAATATCTGCCCAGGCATTTACGATCCACTGGCAAATGTTGGCGTATGTCGTCCGGCGCTGTCTGCCCGTCTTAGTGAAGGTGTGTTCGCCTTCGGAGCTGTGTGAAAAAAGCCACCCGGCCTCTTCGCGTAAACTTCCCTTAACCACTCGCTCATCTTTTCTTCATCCATCCATCCCTTCGAGTTAGCTTTTATGATGACGCCGGCTGGAAAGGTCTCTTTTGGCAAGGTCTTCCTTTTGAATATCACCATGGGTGGAAGTTAGCATGGCAAGCTAGAACCACAGTGAAGGATGACTTCTCATTCCCTGTGGTGCGAATATTCACCGTACGTGCTCCCGTTCCACAGTGCGGTTCACAGGAATATCAGTTGCTGTGAAATACGGTAGTAATCCGTGTGCGGATGGAGAGATTGCGTCTTTTTATGAACCGGATCGCTTAGTAGGAGCCATTTTGTGGTCTTTACAGATGTAAACAGGAAATGAAACGTACGGTGATATCCGCGCGTTTTTTCTTCTTCTTCCGGGGGCGGGCGGTAGCTTACAGTAGAAGAAGAAGCGCTTCCTGTTCTATGGGGGCGGGTGCTTACCTTGGCGGTTGCTTGCGTAGAAGAAGAAGCGCTTCCTGTTCTACCGGGAAAAAAGATGGCGGCTGTTTACCGAAGTTGCGAGATCGAAACTTTATGAAAATGAATCGTAATAAAGCGCACCGGGTTATAAGGCGCACTGTTAGCTTTTGAGAAAATTTGTGGTTTTTAGGTGCGCCTTATAGTGCGGAAAATACGGTACATGGCGGACAATAACTGATACAGTCTGCTTTGCCAGTCCAAATGAATTCGCTGTTTTCCCTAGTTTTCCCTCGACGGCCAGGTAATACAAAGCACACGCTTCCTTTTTTATCACATCCACGGGAGCCCACATTCTCCTTGTTTCTCCTTCGACAAATGGACAAAGTTTTTCGCTAAGTAGAATCACAGCTGACATTGGAATGTTCTCTTGTCGTCTGAGAAGTGTTGTATCCGAAATAGCCACAATCGCGTTCTCTTAAAGGCCTACTGAAATGCGATTTTCTTATTTAAACGGGGATAGCAGGTCCATTCTATGTGTCATACTTGATCATTTCGCGATATTGCCATATTTTTGCTGAAAGGATTTAGTAGAGAACATCGACGATAAAGTTCGCAACTTTTGGTCGCTGATAAAAAAGCCTTGCCTGTACCGGAAATAGCAGACGAGTAGCGTGACGTCACAGGTTGTGGAGCTCCTCACACCCGCACATTGTTTACAATCATGGCCACCAGCAGCGAGAGCGATTCGGACCGAGAACGCGACGTTTTCCCCATTAATTTGAGCGAGGATGAAAGATTTGTGGATGAGGAAAGTGAGAGTGAAGGACTAGAGGGCAGTTGGAGTGATTCAGATAGGGAAGATGCTGTGAGAGGCGCCGTGGCAGCCGTGGGCGTGGCAGAACCACTCGGCCAGGCCCAACCGCAATAAGGGATAGAGCCATTCCGCTTTGAACCCGACGCTGACTGTGACGGTCATGAGGACGCTGCTGATATTGATGCTGGAGTAGCACACGACATAGATCGCCTTGAAAGATACATCTCCTGGATGCACTGGGACACATCATCAGTGATGTATCCTGGATTCATCGGGTGTTTCGGGTCTCGCAACATCAGACACCCCTCGTCCAGGCGACCCAGCCGGGGTGATCAAGTCCCTGTGTCCCAGTAGCAACCCATGGATCTGTCCTTTTCAGCCACAACCACCTCGTGGCTTTTTCTGCCGCTTCACTTGCGGATTGAATGGCCCTCCTTTTTGCCGCCCCTGTGACTCCCAATCGGTCAAACACTTTGCAGAGAGAGCGTCCTGCAAAGCCACGGCAGCCAACTTCTATTGGCTCATAGAAAGTCCTCCAGCCCCTGCCCCTGCAGTCCTCCACCAGCTCCTGATACTCGGCACGTTTCCTTTCATTGGCTTCCTCAATCCGCTCCTCCCAAGGCACTGCTAGTTCCAGCATGATGAGGTGTTTTGAAGCCTCTGAGATGATGATCATGTCTGGCCGTAGAGATGTTTTTACAATGTGATGGGGGAACCTCAGTTATTTTTCCAGGTCAACGTGTAGCTGCCAATCAGGGGCTGTGTGAAGGAGTCCTGTTATTGTCTTTGGACGTGCACGAGGTCTCTCTCCAGCTTTGATGAATGAGATTGCCTTCTTTGGCGCATGATGTTGCTTGCTGCAGCTGATGGCTGAGACTATGCTCTCAGCAACTGCTTTGAGTACCTGTTAATGACGCCAGCGATAGCGACCATCAGCCAGAGACTTTGGGCTTCAGAATACAGAATGGTAAAATGTTATTTATTTATAGACTAGTTTTAGCTTGTGGCCTAGTCTTGCACTGTTACTGTTAGTGTTACAACTTACACCCCAGGCCCAGGCCTATCTATAGACTAAGTATCTATCATTGACACAATGTCAAACCTAATTAATTAACCATTATTTCTATGGGCCACAGCTCCATTTACCAGCAATACTAAAAATATGCATGTAGATTAATAAGATCCACAACAAGACAATAATCATGTTAATTATTGCACATGTATGCAGATTGCAGGTGTCAATAACATGAATTGATTTACAAATATTATGAATATTTCTATTTCCAGGTGTACATGTCACAACTGTGTGAACATGGAGACGGTGGCTGAGTGTGCCTGCTGTCATGAGCTAGAGCAGGGGTGTCAAACTCAAATACAGAGTGGGCCAAAATTTAAAACTGAACAAAGCCGCGGGCCAAGGTTGAACAAATTAACCTTTTAATAGGGACCCAAACAAGTTTTGCATTGAATATTGAACACGCAAGGCTTATATAACTTTATAGTGACATGCAAAATCGAGTTTCAAATAATAATAATAATAATTAAAAAATATCAATGGCATATCAAATACAATTTAAATAAAAATTGAATGCCTCTTTTCTATTTGCAGCCTTCTGAGGTAAATATCAAAAACTTTTTCCACAGGCTAATAATACATTTGAAAATAAAATAACAATAATGAATGAATCAAACATTCAAGCCTTGACGTAGCAAGAGAAAGTGCATGAATATAACGTTAATTATTGCTCAGTTTGCTACACTGATTTGCTTTAACACTGAATATGGAACAAGCAACGCTTATACAACTTAATAGTGCAAAATCAACTTTCAAAAAATAAACGAAAAAACATCAATGGTATATTAAATAAAATGTAAATAAAACATTGAATGCCTCTTTTCTATTTGCAGACTTCTGAGGTAAATATCAACACTAACTTGGTGGGGGGAGGCGGGGTTTAGTGGTAGCGGGGGAGGGGGGGGTGTATATTATAGCATCCCGGAAGAGTTAGTGCTGCAAGGGGTTCTGGGTATTTGTTCTGTTGTGTTACGGTGCGGATGTTCTCCCAAAATGTGTTTGTCATTCTTGTTTGGTGTGGGTTCACAGTGTGGCGCATATTTGTAACAGTGTTAAAGTTGTTTATACGGCCACCCTCAGTGTGACCTGTATGACTGTTGACCAAGTATGCGTGCATTCACTTGTTTGTGTGTAAAAGCCGCATGTGTTACGTGACTGGGCCGGCACACTGGTTGTATGGAGGAAAAGCGGACGTGACGACATGTTGTAGAGGACGTTGAAGGCAGTGCCTTTAAGGCACGCTTCCAATAATGTTATCCGGGTGGAAATCGGGAGAATGGTTGCCCCGGGAGATTTTCGGGAGGGGCACTGAAATTCGTGAGTCTCCCGGGAAAATCGGGAGTATTAGCGGTGAATGCACCGCCGCTGTATAATACCGGCGGGCCAGCTCTAATGTTAAATTGATATTGCCTCAAGGGCCAAATTAAATTACACGGCGGGCCAAATTTGGCCCGCGGGCCAGAGTTTGACACCCATGAACTAGAGGCAGTGGCCAGAACAATGGAGCAGGAAGGGGTGGAGACGTGCATCATCGACCACCCTGGCTTTCAATCTGTGTGTCTGGATGAATGGGTGATGCAGACAGCGTATTACGCCTACAAACAGCAATATGGCGTGCTGCAGCAACAGCAAAATGAGTGAGGCACTAATAAGTTTAAATAATTCTTTATTCTATCAACCTTTGGAAGATAAGTCAGAATGAGCACTTTCTTATCTTATTCTTATTCTGTGAAATGTACTGTGCTACAATGTACATGACATTATATATCATAGAAATATTACATACATGGACCGTAGATGTCAACAATATTTACAATTTACTGCAACAGTAAATGAATAGAATGCATGACAATGTCTTTTGCATCTCAGAGAACAGTGAGTCACTGTGTATCCATGTCCGGATAATAACAGGTGCCATAATTAACTATCAACTATTTTGTACTCCTTGGTGGCAAGGCCCCGGGGGTGGATGAGATCCGCCCGGAGTTCCTTAAGGCTCTGGATGCTGTAGGGCTGTCTTGGTTGACAAGACTCTGCAGCATCGCGTGGACATCGGGGGCAGTACCTCTGGATTGGCAGACCGGGGTGGTGGTTCCTCTCTTTAAAAAGGGGAACCGGAGGGTGTGTTCTAACTATCGTGGGATCACACTCCTCAGCCTTCCCGGTAAGGTCTATTCAGGTGTACTTGAGAGGAGGCTACGCCGGATAGTCGAACCTCGGATTCAGGAGGAACAGTGTGGTTTTCGTCCTGGTCGTGGAACTGTGGACCAGCTCTATACTCTCGGCAGGGTCCTTGAGGGTGCATGGGAGTTTGCCCAACCAGTCTACATGTGCTTTGTGGACTTGGAGAAGGCATTCGACCGTGTCCCTCGGGAAGTCCTGTGGGGAGTGCTCAGAGAGTATGGGGTTTCGGACTGTCTGATTGTGGCGGTCCGCTCCCTGTATGATCAGTGTCAGAGCTTGGTTCGCATTGCCGGCAGTAAGTCGGACACGTTTCCGGTGAGGGTTGGACTCCGCCAAGGCTGCCCTTTGTCACCGATTCTGTTCATAACTTTTATGGACAGAATTTCTAGGCGCAGTCAAGGCGTTGAGGGGATCCGGTTTGGTGGCTGCAGGATTAGGTCTCTGCTTTTTGCAGATGATTTGGTCCTGATGGCTTCATCTGGCCAGGATCTTCAGCTCTCACTGGATCGGTTCGCAGCTGAGTGTGAAGCGACTGGGATGAGAATCAGCACCTCCAAGTCCGAGTCCATGGTTCTCGCCCGGAAAAGGGTGGAGTGCCATCTCCGGGTTGGGGAGGAGATCTTGCCCCAAGTGGAGGAGTTCAAGTACCTCGGAGTCTTGTTCACGAGTGAGGGAAGAGTGGATGGTGAGATCGACAGGCGGATCGGTGCGGCGTCTTCAGTAATGCGGACGCTGTATCGATCCGTTGTGGTGAAGAAGGAGCTGAGCCGGAAGGCAAAGCTCTCAATTTACCGGTCGATCTACGTTCCCATCCTCACCTATGGTCATGAGCTTTGGGTTATGACCGAAAGGACAAGATCACGGGTACAAGCGGCCGAAATGAGTTTCCTCCGCCGGGTGGCGGGGCTCTCCCTTAGAGATAGGGTGAGAAGCTCTGCCATCCGGGGGGAGCTCAAAGTAAAGCCGCTGCTCCTCCGCATCGAGAGGAGCCAGATGAGGTGGTTCGGGCATCTGGTCAGGATGCCACCCGAGCGCCTCCCTAAGGAGGTGTTTAGGGCATGTCCGACCGGTAGGAGGCCACGAGGAAGACCCAGGACACGTTGGGAAGACTATGTCTCCCGGCTGGCCTGGGAACGCCTCGGGGTCCCACAGGAAGAGCTGGACGAAGTGGCTGGGGAGAGGGAAGTCTGGGCTTCCCTGCTTAGGCTGCTGCCCCCGCGACCCGACCTCGGATAAGCGGAAGAAGATGGATGGATGGATGGATATTTTGTACTTGCAGGCGGAGACGATACACAGCATATCAACAGTTTGTCCGCTTCTGCTGGGGATATCTGGGAAAGGAGATAAGGGTGGCACTACCAGCTTGTGTAGTACATAAGATTAGAACAACATTTCCATCGATGGACTACACGGGGTTCCAAGACGTGCAGTGACTGCAACAGAATCCACATGGCCACTGTAGTTAACGCTTAGCGAAGCGACTCCTGTGCTTGGCGATGGCTTCCTCCTTGTCTGGCTTCTCCAGTTCATCGCAGAGGAAGGGAGGCACATCCACGGTGACGCTGACTGGTGTTCTCTCGTCAGGGGTCTGTCTGCAGCCAGCAACAACCTCCCTGATCAAGTCATCTAGGTAGCCTGCAAAATACAATTATACATGTTCCTGCTCACAACATAATTTACTCATGGAGAGTGAAACCTGACAGTATTATTATCATGATACAAAGTGTCGAGTGTTTACATGTTTTGTGTCCTCTACACTTACGGTATGTTGGCTCTGTCGCGATTTTCTTGACCACATGGCCCCCTGCTTTATACTGCGGGTAGCGTACTGCATAGCGCTCAGCACCCGTTTGTGTAGTGGCCATAGGGCGGCTCGAGTTTTCATTCCAGTGCAGCCCAGCAAGCAGGTTCCTAGGTGTGGTAACAGAATAATGTAATAATTAGACATTGTGCACTATACTCAGCAGGGAGAACAGATACATTTGAACGTGTGTGTTTAATGATGTCATATAATTATATGCAAAAGTACTAAAGTATGGCACACACTAGTGACACTTAGATTAGTGTGGAAACATACCTGCACAGCATTCCAATGTACAAACCCCGTTTCCATATGAGTTGGGAAATTGTGTTAGATGTAAATATAAACGGAATACAATGATTTGCAAATCCTTTTCAACCCATATTCAATTGAATGCACTACAAAGACAAGATATTTGATGTTCAAACTCATAAACTTTTTTTTTTTTTTGCAAATAATAATTAACTTAGAATTTCATGGCTGCAACATGTGCCAAAGTAGTTGGGGAAAGGGCATGTTCACCACTGTGTTACATGGCCTTTCCTTTTAACACTCAGTAAACGTTTGGGAACTGAGGAGACACATTTTTTAAGCTTCTCAGGTGGAATTCTTTCCCATTCTTGCTTGATGTACAGCTTAAGTTGTTCAACAGTCCGGGGGTCTCCGTTGTGGTATTTTAGGCTTCATAATGCGCCACACATTTTCAATGGTAGACAGGTCTGGACTACAGGCAGGCCAGTCTAGTACCCACACTCTTTTACTATTAAGCCACGTTGATGTATCTCGTGGGTTGGCATTGTCTTGCTGAAATAAGCAGGGGCATCCTTGGTAACGTTGCTTGGATGGCAACATATGTTGCTCCAAAACCTGTATGTACCTTTCAGCATTAATGGCGCCTTCACAGATGTGTAAGTTTCCCATGTCTTGGGCACTAATACACCCCCATACCATCACACATGCTGGCTTTTCAACTTTGCGCCTATAACAATCCGGATGGTTCTTTTCCTCTTTGGTCCGGAGGACACGACGTCCACAGTTTCCAAAAACAATTTGAAATGTGGACTCGTCAGACCACAGAACACTTTTCCACTTTGTATCAGTCCATCTTAGATGAGCTCAGGCCCAGCGAAGCCGACGGCGTTTCTGGGTGTTGTTGATAAACGGTTTTCGCCTTGCATAGGAGAGTTTTAACTTGCACTTACAGATGTAGCGACCAACTGTAGTTACTGACAGTGGGTTTCTGAAGTGTTCCTGAGCCCATGTCGTGATATCCTTTACACACTGATGTCGCTTGTTGATGCAGTACAGCCTGAGGGATCGAAGGTCACGGGCTTAGCTGCTTACGTGCAGTGATTTCTCCAGATTCTCTGAACCCTTTGATGATATTACGGACCTTAGATGGTGAAATCCCTAAATTCCTTGCAATAGCTGGTTGAGAAAGGTTTTTCCTAAACTGTTCAACAATTTGCTCACGCATTTGTTGACAAAGTGGTGACCCTCGCCCCATCCTTGTTTGTCAATGACTGAGCATTTCATGGAATCTACTTTTATACCCAATCATGGCACCCACCTGTTCCCCATTTGCCTGTTCACCTGTGGGATGTTCCAAATAAGTGTTTGATGAGCATTCCTCAACTTTATCAGTATTTATTGCCACCTTTCCCAACTTCTTTGTCACGTGTTGCTGGCATCAAATTCTAAAGTTAATGATTATTTGCAAAACAAAAAATGTTTATCAGTTTGAACATCAAATATGTTGTCTTTGTAGCATATTCAACTGAATATGGGTTGAAAATGATTTGCAAATCATTGTATTCCATTTATATTTACATCTAACACAATTTCCCAACTCATATGGAAACGGGGTTTGTATGAGAAGACATACATTTTCGGTGCGAACTGTATAAGATAAAAGACACTTTATTCAGTCATGCGTCCATACAATGTGTGTGTAAATTTATAAATCGTTTGTAAATAATCAAGCTTGGATCTCCTGCAATAATGAAGCTGTTTTGTTTTTAATTTTAACACCGAGCCAGAATTGTTTGCAATCTTTCTCACCAAGATGCCTAGCCACTATGTTGGACCTCTAACATTCTCTTGCTTACACTGACTGTATCAAGGCTACATTTAGTATGCTCTAGTATTTTGCTCCCTGGCCCCCAAAGTCCTAGTGGCAGGTGGTAACCACCGACGCCACCTACAGGCGATCAGCCTAATTCTTACCTGTATGATAAGGCTATGGAACGCCTCCACCTTGGAAGTCTGGTGTTCACCCGACAGCATGGCGATATCTTTCAGCAGGGACTTGTTGTTGACCACCTCCTCCAGTTTCACTGCTGAGCGTGAAGCTAAACATAAATTTAAAATAGAACAATGTTTCTACAAAAATGTTCCAGTCAACTTGAAAACTGGTTATTTATTTACAAGTTTATCTGAATTTTTTTTACTTTCAAAAGATGTGCAGGAAAATACTGCTAGTCCTTCACTGCTTTCGGGCAACTTATTTGCCTACTCACTTTGTTTGAGACATTTCTTTTTGCAGCCTTCTACCGTGCAGTTGCCCATGAGCACAAATTGGGAAGAGGTCGCCATGGTCCTTGTGGATGTTCTGAATGTGTCGTTCCACAGATTTCCACTTGGCAACCAGAAGTTCCCCCTCTCCAGGCGGTGTAGACACTGCTGCCCAGTAGAGGTGGTTGATTATACTTAGCACATAGGGCTTCAGGTCTTCACAGTCCTTGAGCTTGAGGATGGCCTTCAGTTTCTTCCCGATGGCTACAAAGAGAAAAAAGCAGAAATTTGTGGATTAAATACAATATCGCATTCATCTCATCACTAATATGTACACTAGGGATGTCCCAATCCAGGTTTTTGCACTTCCGATCCGATACCGATATTGTTTTTGCATTTCCGGTCCGATACCGATACTGACCGATACCGATACTGACCGATACTGGCCTATCCGAGCATGTATTAAAGTTTAAAGTTATTTAGCCTACTTAGTTGTCGGAATCATGTTGAAAAGGGTTTTAGTACTCTTGATAACAACTAGCCAGCTGAATTAGGGGAGTTTGAATAATACACAATGGTTGGTAACAAGAAACTGACCTGTTTATTCAAGGATAAACACAAAATAGACAAAATTATACATGACAAACAGAAATGGCATCATTGAACTAGGGCTGGGCGATATGGCCTTTTTTTAATATTGCGATATTTTAAGGCCATATTGCGATACACGATATATATCTCGATATTTTGCCTTAGCCTTGAATGAACACTTGATGCATATAATCACAGCAGTATGATGATTATATGTGTTTTGATTGATTGATTGAGACTTGTATTAGTAGGTTGCACAGTGAAGTACATATTCCGTACAATTGACCACTAAATGGTAACACCCGAATAAGTTTTTCAACTTGTTTAAGTCGGGGTCCACTTAAATTGATTCATGATACAGATATATACTATCAGATTTATACTGTCATCATAATACAGTCATCACACAAGATAATCACATTGAATTATTTACATTATTTATAATCCAGGGTGTGGAGGGGGGCGCCGGATGAAAGTGTCAAAAAGACAGCCAAAAGAGTTTGATATGAGAATAAATCTAAAGTTAAAATATAGGGTAGAAATGCACCCATTTGCAGGAAATGTAGTCTTGATTTTCAAAATTTTCTTTCAAGGCTTGCATGTCTACATTAAAACATTCTTCTTCATACTGCATTAATATATGCTACTTTTAAACTTTCATGCAGAGAAGGAAATCACAACTAAAAAAATCACTAATTTTTTCATACGGTGTTGATGTGGAAATTTTTGCCTCGGCATTTTGATGGTGTGGACGTGTGGCACCGAATGGAGATAAGCGTCTCGACAGACGTCACAATATTTGAACAATGATGACGAAAACTGTTTTCTCTGTCGTGTCCGTGTGTCGAAAATTGTTATGCGCTTATTTTTTTATTTGATTTTGTGCGTGGCATAGATTTGCTATGCGCAGAGGACGCTTAAACAGTGCGCAATTGCACAGGCGAGCACCTTAGAGGGAGCGTTGCTCGCACGGCTGCGCTAGCATCACAGCTAACGTTAGCCATGCTGCTACCTCTCTGCTCGGGGAGGACGTATACGTATGTGACGTATGACGTGACAGAATGTGACGTATGTCGTGACAGTATGTGACGTGTGTAAGAAGGTGCACTTGCTGTCTGCGAGAGGGATACACAGGAAAGAGTGAGAAGAGCCTGTCATGTACTGCCAGCAGCTAAAAGCAACTGCGTGAGAATTCACAGACCTGTGCATATGTTGAAGGTGTGCTGGAAAATGCGGAATGGAAATTAGGGAGCAGCAGAAAAGTGGAATGTATTATTTAAATCGGTGTGTTGGAAAACACGGACTGGAGGTTTTTTTTCAACTGGATCTGGATCGGCATTTTCCCATGCCTTGCCGATACGCAATGTTTGGCAAATATCGGCAGCCGATCCGATCCAAATATCGGATCGGGACATCCCTAATGTACACACTACTTCACAACTTGTCATGCATACAAATAATCCAAATAACATTTTGCAACATGCCAGATGTCATAGCAGTGCCGTGTATTGGGCATGTTTTCGCGAATCCATTTAGCGATCTGTCTGTGTCTGTCTGTCATCCAGGTCCCAGCTGATCAGCAGCTCCACCATCCTCTTCAGTCCTTCCATCTCCATATGGTAGCTGCCATGACATTCGTTGCTCTGAAATATATATAACAGAAAAGGAATGAGCAAAGAAAAAAAAATGAAAAAGGGGCTTAGTATAAACTTAATGCAAGCTTGTGATTCATTGAAATGGTTAATGTTATTAGACAAATTTACTAGGGTAATTCTGGAAAATCCCTTATCTGCTTATTGTGTTACTAGTGTTTTAGTGAGATTATATGGTCGTACCTGTACAACCTGAAGGTCGAGAACCACATTGCCCTCAAGCTCCATTGTGGTGTACCGTATTTTCCGCACTATAAGGCGCACCTAAAAACCACAAATTTTCTCAAAAGCTGACAGTGCGCCTTATAACCCGGTGCGCTTTATATATGGATTAATATTAAGATTCATTTTCATAAAGTTTCGGTCTCGCAACTACGGTAAACAGCCGCAATCTTTTTTTCCCCGTAGAAGAGGAAGTGCTTCTTCTTCTACGCAAGCAACCGCCAAGGTAAGCACCCGCCCCCATAGAACAGGAAGCGCTTATTCTTCTACTGTAAGCAACCACCCGCCCGCGTAGAAGAAGAAGAAGCGCGCGAATATTACGTTTCATTTCCTTTGTGTGTTTACATCTGTAAAGACCACAAAATGGCTCCTACTAAGCGACAGGGATCCGGTTCATGAAAAGACGCAATCTCTCCATCCGCACACGGATTACTATTTCACAGCAACTGCCTAAAGACTTTCAAGAAAAGCTGGCTACTTTCCGTGCATATTGTAAAAACAAGATAGCTGAAAAAAAGATCAGGCCAGAGAACATTATCAACATGGACGAGGTTCCACTGACTTTTGATATTCCTGTGAACCGCACTGTGGATACAACGGGAGCACGTACGGTGAATATTCGCACCACAGGGAATGAGAAGTCATCCTTCACTGTGGTTCTAGCTTGCCATGCTAATGGCCAGAAACTTCCACCCATGGTGATATTCAAAAGGAAGACCTTGCCAAAAGAGACCTTTCCAGCCGGCGTCATCATAAAAGCTAACTCGAAGGGATGGATGAAGAAAAGATGAGCGAGTGGTTAAGGTAAGTTTACGCGAAGAGGCCGGGTGGCTTTTTTCACGCAGCTCCGTCCATGTTGATATACGACTCCGTGCGCGCCCACATCACGCTGGTTTTTAATATATTATTAAAGTTTGACTGACCTATCTGACTGTTTTTTTGACTTATAGGTGGACAAAGTTTTGAAATATGCCGTTCATTGAAGGCGCGGCTTATAACCCAGGGCACCTTATGGTGCGGAAAATACGGTAGGTACCGAACTTGGCGCTGTGTCTGCTCGCCCATCACCACCAAGGACGAGGGGTCGGCCTTCCACCTGCAGCATGGTGAGGTGCGTCCGTTGCTGTTCCTCCCACACCTTTTTGATGGCTGGCTGCAGGATGAGCTCCTGGTGGTTGAAAAATGTTCTCTTCACATACGTGACCACTCCGATGCTGTTCAGCACTTGCAACACCTTGCCAGAAGATGCGCCAGCAGATTACAGGATGTTGCCCGCGGCATAAGGGCCAATGTTTGGCTGGCTGCTCCACCTCCTCCTCTGGTCACATGATGCACATTGTATAGCAGTGACGTGCAGTCACTAGAGGCAGGTGAGGCGGGGCCTCACCTGCCATCATGGAAAGAAAAAAAATGGAAAAAGAAAAAAAATAAATTAAATTGTTATATGTATCCAGTGATTATACTATAAAGTTATTTTCCATTTAACTTCACCAGTTTTAGATTATTTTTATTCAAAATCGCTGAATTTTCACATTTGCCGTTCAAATACTGAGAAGAGACGGTGTGGTGAACAGCAGCCAGTTGAGGCACGTCACTCAGTGCCGCAACATGGATTGCGCAATGACTCGGCTAACTGCTGGCCTGCTGTGCAGTGAGACTGTATTGCTATATGAACTATATTATACATTTCCATAGTTTAGTTAGCTGAGGTATATAATGTACAGTGTATTTTGTCAACAACTGTATGTGTGTAAAGTATTTCTTGTGCTGAGCGATCATAAAACGGCTGCAAAAGACGCACTGGCTGAGGCTCGCCTCCTGCACCCCCGCCGTAGAATTGTTATATCAACTAAAGCCCACACTTAAACTTTCCACGTGCAAGATTGAATCTACTTAAAAAAATTATTTCATAAGAAGCCAAAAAGTGCAAAAACAATAATGTTGGTGTTGGAGGACTTGTGAATGACTGCAGGGCCACAACATTAGATACACCTGCAGACTGCAGGTGTACCTAATTCACAACTCCTCCAACACGAACATTATTGTTTTTGCACTTTTTGGCTTCTTATTAAATAACTTTTGTAACCTATTTTCATGGGCTTTCCTCTTTGTGATGTTAAGTTCCTGTTATGCGCTGTTATACAGTATATGCCTTGAGCTCTTATTTTGAAGGCGCTAAGAGCGGAAGTGATGACACTTTTGAGTGGAGCGGAAGTTTTTGAAAGAAGGTAAATAAAGTGTTCCTTGTGTAAACTGGAGCCTCCGTGTTTGTTATTTTGTAGTTTCATACAGTATAGGCGACATTTATAAACCCTCGGTTACACTTTTTTAAATAGATTCAATCTTGCACGTGGAAAGTTTAAGTGAGGGCTTTAGTTGCGGCGCATGGACTTAATTTCTAAGTAAAAGTAAGACCATAATAACGTTTTTTTTATTAAATGTGCTTTTTTGTGTGCTACAGTTTGTATGTGTAAAGTTAAAGTTAAGTTAAAGTACCAATGATTGTCACACACACACTAGGTGTAATGAAATTTGTCCTCTGCATTTGACCCATCCCCTTGATCACCCCCTGGGAGGTGAGGGGAGCAGTGGGCAGCAGCGGCGCCGCGCCTGGGAATCATTTTTGGTGATTTAACCCCCAATTCCAACCCTTGATGCTAAGTGCCAAGCAGGGAAGAATGCTGGTATGAGCTTTTAAACATAACCCGTTAACTGCTGCCAATCAAATGGTGAATAAGATACTCTTTAGGGTTCATATGTTTGTAAATCTGACTGTGATGAAGTCAGTGCCTCACCAGCCATCAACCTCACCGCACGTCACTGTTGTATAGTCATGGTCAGCTGTGTACCGTTCGAATCCCAAGAAGGGCCTATGTCCTGGCTGCCACAGGCTGGACAGTGACACCACTTGACGAGACTCTGGAGGCACGACTCAAAGATGATGTACTTCGGTTCCTTGTGGCAGCCCTCTTCCCGCATCTTGGGAGTACGTGTGGGATCTGGCAAACCGTCAGATTGACACGAATCCGATGTCGATGACCCACTCGGCACATAGCTGACTTCGGAAGAAACACTAACAGAAGGCGCAGCGGGACTTGATGCTGGTCCTTCATCAAACGATGCAGGAGGTGGTCGTAGCTTGGCTTGCATTCCAGACGCACCTGGAGTTGCTATGTTGGGCTGCATCTCGGGGCTGTCAGATGGAGCTGCTACACTTGACGATGGGACTTCACTAACCCTGGCTGGCCGAGCTCTAACCCTCTCGAGGATCTCTGGGGTCACCTTGTGTCCTAGCAATAAAATAAAACACAAGTTGTTTTATATAATCTGTTAAAATTAAACTAGGATCACATACTAATTATTGTCTTTGAATCACCTAAATTATCTGTCTACTCTACTCTGCACAGGCAGCTGTGCAATGTGTACTGTGATGTGCAGAATCATGTTCATCACCGAAATAGACATACCCTTTGATCTATGATTTTTCCCTTTTTGGGTGCTCTTGCTACTAGTCATTGCCGTTGGTGCTGTCCCAATCGGTACCCAGTCCGTCTGGCATCCTTGTTCTCTTGTATTTCCCTGGAAATGGAGAAACAGCTACATGTAATATGGATACCTCATTTACATAAATTATGAATACTTTCTCTATTGGGCTTGAACTGTAATCCATTTGAACATTGATTTGGAAAACAAATCGAACCTGATCTTGATCGCCCTCTTTATCAGGCAAATCTAGTGCCATTGCCATTGGTTCATCCAGCGCATCCGCCACTGATGCCGTAGTTGTACTGGCCATGATCTGATCTATTGTCTGTAAATGTACAAATGTACAATACTTTATATTATTGTCTATTGTAATCTATTGACAGTATTGACACTATTGACAGTAATGTCAGTAAATGTACGATACTTAATACTGCAGAAGAACTTGACTAGAACTTGAAGCAACAATTATATGTAGACTATTTTATTGTTAATTTATTTCATTGTTCATGGAGTAGTCTATGACTATGTCTGTGAGTATGACTATGGAAACTGGAAATCAAGATCCTTACCCTCTTCCTTTCCCTTTTGGCAAATGCAGACCTCGTGTGCACGGTCTGTCCACTTGTGGAGGGGGTGGGGTGGTCTGAACTTGTCGAAGCACCGGCACTGGGAGCACTGACAGTGACACTGCCACTGATGCCTGGCCGTGATCTGTTGAAAACAGTTGGCCCCGCACCTTTCTTCAGCACCAGTCGACGGGTGGTGGCGATGCCCATGTCTGCCCTTCGCAAGAGACCCTCTTCGAAACACGATCTTTCGAAATGATCGCTGCATAATACACTGTACTTTGTGTGTGTGGTCCAATCCAACCGTGTTCGCTTGACCTCTCTGTTCCATAGTAAAGCTTGACTGTCATCTTCCGGGAATGTAAACAATGAAACACCGGATGTGTTTGTGTTGCTGCAGCCAGCCGCATTACACCGCTTCCCACCTACAGCTTTTTTCTTTGCTGTCTCCATTGTTCATTGAACAAATTGCAAAAGATTCAACAACACAGATGTCCAGAATACTGTGGAATTTTGCGATGAAAACAGACGACTTAATAGCTAGCCACCATGTTGTCCCTAAATGTCCTCCACAATCCGTGACGTCACGCGCCGACGTCATCATACCGAGACGTTTTCAGCAGGATATTTTGCGCGAAATTTAAAATTGCACTTTAGTAAGCTAACTCGGCCGTATTGGCATGTGTTGCAATGTTAAGATTTCATCATTGATATATAAACTATCGGACTGCGTGGTCAGTAGTAGTGGGTTTCAGTAGGCCTTTAAATTCATTTGTGATTTCCACAAGAGTCTGTACATGTAGAAGAAGGAGAAACACGGGCATGTCTGGATGACTCGCCTCCATATTTCCAACGGCTAGCCCCGAATTATGAAACCACTTTTTTATGAAGCTGGCCGTGGCGCGTTCTTTCTGACGTCACTTCCTGTGTGGGGTACGGTCTTTCTGGCGTCACTTCCTCTCTGAACTCAGTTTGTAAACGATCAATGAGTCCATACAAAGCTAAGTGCCGGAGATTCAAGAAATACACGGCGCACTTAGCCATGTAAAAATTTGTTTGAAGAGGGGGACCTTAAACGCTGGTTTAATGTGGCTTAAACGGGGCTTAGGCTAAATAATTATTAGTTTAAGGGGTTAAACGACTTAGTGTAGACATGGCCTAACAGATAGTCATAGGGGTATCTTCTTCCGGGCTCAGCCAGCTCAGCTACACAGAGACATCCACAGCTGTGCTTGTTGCGCCACCGTTCATGATGAAGCACTTTTCATTGAGAAACAAGACCTGTTCTCGGCCTACTCCAGACCAAGGGTGTCCAAAGTTCAGCCTGGAGGCCATGTGTAGCTATTTTATTGGACGACAACACATTGTTAATACAGTACATTCAGTACATATGGCTAAAAAAAAAATCCCAAGAAATGCCCCACAAATTTCCCCCATGTCACATGTCCCCCATGTAAAATTTAACTCAGTCTGCATCAGAAAATGCCTAAGGACGATTAGAGGCATTGATAAGAACAAAATACAGATGTTGCAAAATATCACATGAAAACGTATAACTATTTACTCCAAGATATCTAAGTTTGAGCATATAAACTGCCATTGGCTTATCAGGGCAGCAGAGTTTACATTATGATTTATTTATGTTCATATTGAATGTATTCCATCTTTAGTTGTAGTCAATCAATTTAATGTTATGGCATTGGGGTTCATAGTTAAGACTCATAATTAGCAAGTGGACCCTTTTTTTCCCCAAACTCCTCTTGCTGGTGATGATGTGATAATTGTATAGCATAACTGCATAGCAAGAAGCTCCACCCCCAAACAACCTTAAAGGGGAACATTATCACAATTTCAGAAGGGTTAAAACCATTAAAAATCAGTCCCCAGTGGCTTATTTTATTTTTCCCATCACGCAATATCCCTAAAAAAAGCTTCAAAGTGCCTGATTTTAACCATCGTTATATAAACCCGTCCATTTTCCTGTGACGTCACATAGTGATGCCAACACAAACAAACATGGCGCATAGAACAGCAAGCTATAGCGACATTAGCTCGGATTCAGACTCAGATTTCAGCGGCTTAAGCAATTCAACAGATTACGCATGTATTGAAACGGATGGTTGTTGTGTGGAGGCAGGTAGTGAAAACGAAATTGAAGAAGAAACTGAAGCTATTGAGCCATATCGGTTTGAACCGTATGCAAGCGAAACCGACGAAAACGACACGACAGCCAGCGACACGGGAGAAAGCGAGGACGAATTCGGCGATCGCCTTCTAACCAACGATTGGTATGTGTTTGTTTGGCATTAAAGGAAACTAACAACTATGAACTAGGTTTACAGCATATGAAATACATTTGGCAACAACATGCACTTTGAGAGTGCAGACAGCCCAATTTTCATCAATTAATATATTCTGTAGACATACCCTCATCCGCGCTCTTTTCCTGAAAGCTGATCTGTCCAGTTTTGGAGTTGATGTCAGCAGGCCAGGGAAGCTAGGGTCGTTATTCTTCTCTTGATCATCTTCGGTGGCATAAGGGTCGGTGTGAGCCAAGACATCCAGGGGGTTTAGCTCGCTCGTCTGCGGGAACAAACTGCCGCCATTGCTTGCCGTGCTACCGAGGACCTTTGTCCCTGAATTGCTCACACACTCCGGCAGATTCAATGGGGGTCTGGCGGCAGATTTCTTTGACTTTATCGTTGGAAATGCATCTGCTTTGAGTGTCGCAGGATATCCACACATTCTTGCCATCTCTGTCGTAGCATAGCTTTCGTCGGTAAAGTGTGCGGAACAAACGTCCAATTTCTTGCCACTTTCGCATCTTTGGGCCACTGGTGCAACTTGAATCCGTCCCTGTTCGTGTTGTTACACCCTCCGACAACACATCGACGAGGCATGATGTCTCCAAGGTACGGAAAATAGTCAAAAAAACGGAAAATAACAGAGCTGATTTGACTCGGTGTTTGAGAAAATGGCGGATTGCTTCCCGATGTGACGAGAGCGAATAATAGAAAGGCGTTTAATACGCCAAAATTCACCCATTTAGAGTTCGGAAATCGGTTAAAAAAATATATGGTCTTTTTTCTGCAACATCAAGGTATATATTGACGCTTACATAGGTCTGGTGATAATGTTCCCCTTTAAAGTACTGGAACACCTTCATAAAATAATGAATAAACTTTAGAATCCCCTTACCGTACGCGTAATTTTGCCATCCATGAAAAATAAATCCTCTTCGGTACTGCCGGCAGCCAAAGCAACACGGCTTCCAGTCTGCTCGGCCTGTAAAAAGTCAGCCTACAAAATAAAAGCACGCTAGTAAAACACTGCAAGCGTAATGGAGGGGGCATCTCTGCAAAACAAAACCCAAACTTTTGTAAATATCTTGACAAACATGAGGCTTATTATAAGTGATAATAAGCATCATGCTTCGTGTAAAATTTGTAACACCGATTGTCGCATAGTATATCACACAGATGAAGAAATTACTTGTGCCAGCATGAACAATCTTAAGTATAATATACCCTTTTATGTTTTATTTATTTGATTATTTATTTATTTACAGACAGACAGTTTTGTAATTCATTATTGTTTCTTTTGTTGATATCAGAGTCCGTTCTGCAAAAAGGCCATCCCTAGAAGCACACCGTTTATGGACAGGGACCCACAGTTAAAATATACATCATCATATAATATACAAAATACAATATAATAAATTTCAAAATCTACCCACCAAATACCCATTTTCAATTTCATTTATAAATAAAAAAGGAATCTTTAAATCCACCAAATCAGTCTCAATATCCTATTATTCAAATGTAATTAAAAGGTTGCATCTTGAAGATCTGCGATAATCTCATCATACATACAGAGGTCAAGACCAAAATTATGCGACTAATGTGAATCCCTCAACCATAAGGGGTGTGTTAAAAGTACTAAGCATAACATCGCAATAAATTTACCTGAAAACGCTTTTTAAAAATGTTTAAAGAATTTGATTCTTTTATAGAACTATCAATCTCATTCCAGATTATCGGGCCTCTACAGGCTATACCAGGGGTAGGGAACCTATGGCTCTAGAGCCAGATGTGGCTCTTTTGATGACTGCATCTGGCTCTCAGATAAATCTTAGCTGACATTGCTTAACACGATAAGTAATGAATAATTCCGCTGGTAATCACAATGTTAAAAAAAACGTTCAAAATATAAAACATTCTCATGCATTTGAATCCATCCATCCGTTTGTACCGCACCTGTTCAAGAAATAACAATGTTATTAAAAATAATTAGAGACCTATTATACTCTAAAAATGTTGGTCTTACTTAAAAAATGCACGCATTTAGTTGTCCATCCATCCATCCATTTTCTACCACTTGTCCCTTTTTGGGGTCGCGGGGGGTCGCTGGAGCCTATCTCAGCTGAAGAGGGCAGTAGGCGGGGTACACCCTGGACAAGTCGCCACCTCATCGCAGGGCCAACACAGATAGACAGACAACATTCACACTCACATTCTCACACTACGGCCAATTTAGTGTTGCCAATCAACCTATCCCCAGGTTCATGTCTTTGGGGGTGGGAGGAAGCCGCAGTACCCGGAGGTAACCCACGCAGTCACGGGGAGAACATGCAAACTCCACACAGAAAGATCCCGAGCCCGGGATTGAACTCAGGACTACTCAGGACCTTCGTATTGTGAGGCAGATGTACTAACCCCTCTTCCACCGTGCTGCCACTATCAATCTCATTCCAGATCATCGGGCCCTACAGGCTATACTAAAGCTTGTACACTTTAGATGACAATTTTTCGCTCTTAATAAAGGTTTACTTCTAGTATGATGTCTATGAGAAGTAGTGGTCACTGGAATGAGCTGGCAGAGTCTAGACATTAACGCTGTATAATGTAGAACTATTGGCAGCAGGTGGCGACTTGTCCAGGGTGTACACCGCCTTCCGCCCGATTGTAGCTGAGATAGGCTCCAGCGCCTACCGCGACCCCGAAGGGAATAAGCGGTAGAAATGGATGGATGGATGGATGATTGGGTTGGCAAATCATTTTTCTACCTGACCCTGAGGGGTGGGATGAAAATCCAGTATTTACTCCTATTTCCCTTGCTAATTTTTCATATTTTAAATTGCAAATGTTTCCAGATATGTTTCCAACTTGATCTGTCGAGACCCAATTGACTTTGATCAGCTCAAGATTGCCTTAGAGCATCCATCCATCCATTTTCTCCCTTTTGGGGTCGACGGGGTGCTGGAGCCTATCCCAGCTGCACTCAGGCGGAAGGCAGGGTACACCCTGGACAAGTCACTACGTGATCGCAGGACCAACACAGATGGACAATCATTCATCCATCCATCCATCCATCCATCCATCCATCCATCCATCCATCCATTTTCTACCGCTTGTCCCTTTTGGGGTCGTGGGGGGTGCTGGAGCCTATCCCAGCTGCACTCAGGCGGAAGGCAGGGTACACCCTGGACAAGTCACCACGTGATCGCAGGACCAACACAGATGGACAATCATTCAGTGTTTCTTAATTATTTTTTGTCATGCGCCCCCTTGGGGCCATTTTTTTTTACACCCCACTCACTGAAATATGATCAACAACATGATATTATTTATTCATTTATTTATTTACCCATACAAACCACCAGCACCTACACCCCGCCCCTCTGGTACCTTATCATGTCCGGCCCACTACATCAAAAGTACTGGTCTAATGATTATACAAATGATATTTAATGATATCTGTATTTCATGTATGCGAACATGGTATATCCCAAACAATAGGGGGCGCCACACATGCCGTTTACACTTATTTGAAAGAACAAACGCCCCCCCACCACCACGAACACTCTTTTACAACATAATAAGGCGGGTAATGTTAGTTTCACACTGGAACCTTTTTTTTTACAAAAATGCTACCTTTAAAGCTGAAGGCTAAAAGTATGGGTTATAATCAAGTACATGCTTATATATTACCGTATTTTCCAGACCATAGGGCAGATTATAAGGCGCACTGCAGATGAATGGTCTATTTTTGATCTTTTTTCATGTAAAAGGCGCACCGGATTATAGGGCGCATTAAAGGAGTCATATTATTATTATTTTTCTCTGAATGGAAAACGCTTCCTTGTGGTCTACATAACAATGTAATGGTCGTTCTTTGGTCAAAATGTTGCATAGATTATGTTTTACAGATCATCTTCAAGCCACTTTCTGACAGTTGCTTCAGGATGCGCCGTTTTTTGGGCGGTCTTATTTACGTGGCTCACCTACGGCAGCATCTTCTCCCCGTCATCTTTGTTGTAGCGGTGTAGCGTGCAAGGACGGGAGTGGAAGAAGTGTTGAAAGATGGAGCTAACTGTTTTAATGACATTTAGACTTTACTTAAATCAATAACGGAGCAGCATCTCCTTATCCGTGGCTCACTAGTGCAATAACAACGCCGGAAATGTGTCCCGTGAAAAAAAGTCAGACCGGAACTCTCTAATAACTAAAGTTCCTTGGGTGCATAATGTAAACTCACTACACCGGTATGTTTTAGCGCTTTCATGCCGAGTTTACTGACAGATATAAGTAAGAATTTTACACTACTTTATATTAGAAATGGCAACAGCGGAGGATGAATGTCACATAACAAATAGAGAAAAAGAAAAAGCTTATCGACTATGGTGTCGGCATGGACCACAAAGGCGGACCGCGCGCAAGTTTTCAGGATTTATGCAGATCCCAAATACAGATCAGCAGGTACCAGAAGATAAGAAAAGTTGCTTTTGCATAATATTGCAAAACAAAATGCCAGATAATCTGTCTTACCTTGTACACACCATAATAATACTCGTATGTTGAAGCACAGTACAATCCATCAAGCAGTGCGGCTTCATAGCTTACCAAAGTCGCTCTAAAACATTTTGATAGATTTTTGAGCGCCATGTGTAATATTCTATATTTTCAATGGAACATATACAATGTTGGTGGTTTACTTGAGTCATATTGCAGTCTACACGTATCTCTTATGTTTGACTGCCATCTACTGGTCACACTTATCATTTCACCATGTACAAAAAAAAATTGCCTCGAGGTCGGTAAGCAAAACCAGAATTATTCTGTACATTAGGCGCACCGGGTTATAAGGCGCACTGTCGAGTTTTGAGGGGAAAAAAATGATTTCAAGTGCGCCTTAGAGTCCGGAAAAAACGTTACTTCTACATTTGTAAAGTTAAACTTGACTTAAACAGTGCCTAAAAACAATACTTCCCACTTTGGTCGCATGACTTGAAGGCCAAAAAAGTGATTTTGTGCATCCTTGTTGATTGTCGTTGAAATAGTAATCAAAGTAAGCAGAAGTACACCAAACATACCATCTAACAAAAAACAATAATGATAGACAATAGACAAGTAAGCTGTTGTTTTGTTGTTTGCTCGATACGCCTATCATGATCAGCCCTTGGCATCAACTAAGACACTTGACAAACCCGACCACAGGTTTTAACACACTCTGTTAACAGACACATGATTTGTTTGAGATTTGGTAATGTGACGCCAACAATCTGAGGTACTTGATGTTCTTTTGCGCACATTCAAAGATGAAAAGCAAACAAACACTATGGCAAATACCATCAATTTGTCGCTGTCAGCACGGGCGGCGTTTTAAGATCAGAAATACCGTTTACACACTTGAGTCAGCAAACATTCCTAATAAACAAACATCTGTGTGAGTTGTGTAGGGAAGGTTAATCATTGTACGAATCCTGTTTTGTGTGGATCTCATTTGAAAGTGTGAGTCTTTGTAGTTTGTTAGATTACACCTAGGCTAAGAGTTGCATTCTTGAAACCCTGATGGATTGAATTCAGTACACTGGAAAATGACTGGAGGTGTGTTGTAAGCAGAAACTACAGTGGACAATTGATTCATGCTTTCATTTTCCACCCCTATAAAGTCGGAGTAAAAAAATATGCTCGTCGTAGAAATCAAGTCACTGTTTGGAGTTCTAGGATTTCTCCAGGCTAAATATGAAGCAAAAATGCCTGTGTTATGACTACGGGCATACTTGCCAACCTTGAGACCTCCAATTTTGGGAGGTGGGGGGTATATTTACAGCTAGAATTCACCAAGTCAAGTATTTCATACATATATATATATATATATATATATATATATATATATATATATATATATATATATATGTGTATATATATATATATATATAAGAAATACTTGACTTTCAGTGAATTCTAGCTATAAATATATATTTATTTTATTGTGGGGGGGGAGTATATTTACAGCTAGAATTCACCAAGTCAAGTATTTCATACACACATATATATATATATATATATATATATATATATATATATATATATATATATATATATATATATAAGAAATACTTGACTTTCAGTGAATTCTAGCTATAAATATATATTTATTTTATTGTATATATATATATATATATATATATATATATATATAAATATTTATAAATATAAAAGAAATACTTGAATTTCAGTGTTCATTTATTTACACATATACTTTTTGAGTTAAGGGTTGAATTGTCCATCCTTGTTTTATTCTCTGTCACTATTTTTCTAACCATGCTGAACACCCTCTCTGATGATGCATTGCTGTGTGGCACGCACAAAAGTGCTTTCATCAAATGCACTAGATGGCAGTATTGTCCTGTTTAAGAGTGTCACAACATTGCTGTTTACGGCAGACGAACTGCTTTACGGTAGACCAAAACGTGACTGCTGTTGTTGTGTGTTGTTACCGCGCTGGGAGGACGTTAATGAAACTGCCTAACAATAAACCCACATAAGGAACCAAGAACTCGCCCTCGATCATTCTACAGTTATAACGTCATTGGGCAGGCACACCGTTTATTTTGTGTGAAAGCGGACTCAGGTCCGCATGAACCTGAGTCCGCCTGAATTTCGGGAGATTTTCGGGAGATAATTTGTCCCGGGAGGTTTTCGGGAGAGGCGCTGAATTTCGGGAGTCTCCCGGAAAATCCGGGAGGGTTGGCAAGTATGGACTACGGGTGTCCCAATGCAACTCTTTTACTTCCCATATGATACTGATAATGGAGCCTTGCTACCAATATTAGTCCAATACGATATCAGCAGGAATCGTATGTACTTTTATTATTTCATAGTGTGGAATGTTAGAAAAGGTTTGATCAAGTGAAATTACTTAAACAGAGAAAAATGGTAGATATGAAAAACACTAACTTATTTATTATGAACCGGCTGGAATGAATTGTATGTAAAGGTTTAATATGTAAAGGTTTTTTAGAAGACACCTATTGGCCATATTAAGTCATTAAAGTGCAGCTATTATGCAAAACCAACTTTTCTTACTTTTTGGTACCTCTTTTTGTGTACTTGGGGTCTGCATGAGTCCCGAAGATTTTAAATCAAATCACTGAGGCATGGCAGAGAAATTTATAAAACAATCTTGCTTTCCTTCCTACTTCCTCCAAACAAGCCATTTTGAATTTGCCCAATTTGTGATGTTTTTCCAGTCCTCGACTATCTCCATATGTGGTAGAGATTTACTGAAGGAGCTTTGCGTGAGTCTGCCATTGTAGTCAATAAGCTCCTTATTTTTGTCAAACCTCTTGTTGTGGGGCAGACTGGCTGATACATGCACATGCATCCTCTGCAAGTAGCGTATAGTTCTAACTTATATCTATCAGTAGACTCCATAAGGAAACGCTGAAAACTACAACATGGCCGACAGGGAGACGACCCAGTCGAAGTGGAAGATGGTCTGTAAAACATAAGCTATGCAACATTTTTGACCAAAGAACCACCATTACATGTTATGTAGACAACATGGAAGTGTTTTGAATGTAGAAGAAAAAACATAGTATGACCCCTTTAAGTTAAGCTAATGACGTAGTTAATTGAATGATGCGGCCACATTTGTTACCGGATACGTTCTAATACGCTTCTGCTTTGGAGACAATGTATCTGTAAGTAATGTGCAACGATAATTATTTGATACTTGTTTATTTTGACAAATGTCATGTTTTAGACTGCAATATTCAATTAAGCACACGTATTATGTAATACTGAAAGGGCAGCCAAGGCTGCCCTTTGTCACCGATTCTGTTCATAACTTTTATGGACAGAATTTCTAGGCGCAGTCAAGGCGTTGAGGGGATCCGGTTTGGTGGCTGCAGGATTAGGTCTCTGCTTTTTGCAGATGATTTGGTCCTGATGGCTTCATCTGGCCAGGATCTTCAGCTCTCACTGGATTGGTTCGCAGCTGAGTGTGAAGCGACTGGGATGAGAATCAGCACCTCCAAGTCCGAGTCCATGGTTCTCGCCCGGAAAAGGGTGGAGTGCCATCTCCGGGTTGGGGAGGAGATCTTGCCCCAAGTGGAGGAGTTCAAGTACCTCGGAGTCTTGTTCACGAGTGAGGGAAGAGTGGATCGTGAGATCGACAGGCGGATCGGTGCGGCGTCTTCAGTAATGCGGACGCTGTATCGATCCGTTGTGGTGAAGAAGGAGCTGAGCCGGAAGGCAAAGCTCTCAATTTACCGGTCGATCTACGTTCCCATCCTCACCTATGGTCATGAGCTTTGGGTTATGACCGAAAGGACAAGATCACGGGTACAAGCGGCCGAAATGAGTTTCCTCCGCCGGGTGGCGGGGCTCTCCCTTAGAGATAGGGTGAGAAGCTCTGTCATCCGGGGGGAGCTCAAAGTAAAGCCGCTGCTCCTCCGCATCGAGAGGAGCCAGATGAGGTGGTTCGGGCATCTGGTCAGGATGCCACCCGAGCGCCTCCCTAAGGAGGTGTTTAGGGCATGTCCGACCGGTAGGAGGCCACGAGGAAGACCCAGGACATGTTGGGAAGACTATGTCTCCCGGCTGGCCTGGGAACGCCTCGGGATCCCCCGGGAGGAGCTGGACGAAGTGGCTGGGGAGAGGGAAGTCTGGGCTTCCCTGCTTAGGCTGCTGCCCCCGCGACCCGACCTCGGATAAGCGGAAGAAGATGGATGGATGGATGGATTATGTAAATGTAGCTTGTGTGCTATTGTGTAGGGGTGGGGGTATCGATCTACAAACCCCGTTTCCATATGAGTTGGGAAATTGTGTTAGATGTAAATATAAACGGAATACAATGATTCGCAAATCATTTTCAACCCATATTTGATGTTCAAACTGATAAACATTTTTTTTTTGCAAATAATCATTAACTTTAGAAATTGATGCCAGCAACACGTGACAAAGAAGTTGGGAAAGGTGGCAATAAATACTGATAAAGTTGAGGAATGCTCATCAAACACTTATTTGGAACATCCCACAGGTGTGCAGGCTAATTGGGAACAGGTGGGTGTCATGATTGGGTATAAAACAGCTTCCCAAAAAATGCTCAGTCTTTCACAAGAAAGGATGGGGCGAGGTACACCCCTTTGTCCACAACTGCGTGAGCAAATAGTCAAACAGTTTAAGAACAACGTTTCTCAAAGTGCAATTGCAAGAAATTTAGGGATTTCAACATCTACGGTCCATAATATCATCAAAAGGTTCAGAGAATCTGGAGAAATCACTCCACGTAAGCGGCATGGCCGGAAACCAACATTGAATGACCGTGACCTTCGATCCCTCAGACGGCACTGTATCAGAAAACGACATCAATCTCTAAAGGATATCACCACATGGGCTCAGGAACACTTCAGAAAACCACTGTCACTAAATACAGTTGGTCGCTACATCTGTAAGTGCAAGTTAAAGCTCTACTATGCAAAGCGAAAGCCATTTATCAACAACATCCAGAAACGCCGCCGGCTTCTCTGGGCCCGAGATCATCTAAGATGGACTCATGCAAAGTGGAAAAGTGTTCTGTGGTCTGACGAGTCCACATTTCAAATTGTTTTTGGAAATATTCGACATCGTGTCATACGGACCAAAGGGGAAGCAAACCATCCAGACTGTTATCGACGCAAAGTTCAAAAGCCAGCATCTGTGATGGTATGGGGGTGCATTAGTGCCCAAGGCATGGGTAACTTACACATCTGTGAAGGCACTATTAATGCTGAAAGGTACATACAGGTTTTGGAACAACATATGCTGCCATCTAAGCGCCGTCTTTTTCATGGACACCCCTGCTTATTTCAGCAAGACAATGCCAAGCCACATTCAGCACGTGTTACAACAGCGTGGCTTCGTAAAAAAAGAGTGCGGGTACTTTCCTGGTCCACCTGCAGTCCAGACCTGTCTCCTATCGAAAATGTGTGGCGCATAATGAAGCGTAAAATACGACAGCGGAGACCCCGGACTGTTGAACGACTGAAGCTCTACATAGAACAAGAATGGGAAAGAATTCCACTTTCAAAGCTTCAACAATTAGTTTCCTCAGTTCCCAATCGTTTATTGAGTGTTGTTAAAAGAAAAGGTGATGTAACACAGTGGTGAACATGCCCTTTCCCAACTACTTTGGCACGTGTTGCAGCCATGAAATTCTAAGTTAATTATTATTTGCAAAAAAAAAAAAAAAAGTTTATGAGTTTGAACATCAAATATGTTGTCTTTGTAGTGCATTCAATTGAATATGGGTTGAAAAGGATTTGCAAATCATTGTATTCCGTTTATATTTACATCTAACACAATTTCCCAACTCATATGGAAACGGGGTTTGTAATTATCAATAGTATCGATACCAAGGAGGGTATTGGTATCGGATCAAAACAAATGTGATGGAATCGATACTTTTGTTGTATTTTCTAATCTGTACGTCATTGTGTTCCTTTGTTGATTTTGTTATATATTTTTAATGGTTTATGAACCAAAACTCACTCTTAGGCAGTAAGGTCTGTCATGATTCCTTGTCAGTATCCTCGCCTGATTTTCCTGCTATTTTTTAGTTTTTGTTTGTTTAGTTTTTTGCTTAGTGCCCTTATTCAGGGCTCCTGATCCTGAGAACAAACGTTTTTGGGAGAGTACTATCAGACCTTTAGATGCCATGATAGGTACCAGACATTTTTTCTTGTGTCTCACTCGCAACACATCTGTGCCTTCTACTTATTTCCATGGTTTCAGGGTTCAAGGAACTTTAATGTCATTCCAACACACATGAGATGGCACAAAATTTAGTAACCAACGTTTTAAATTGAACCCAATGAGCACCACAAGAACATACATGTACATAATATTTTATATAGAATAGGATATGGATAAGATAGGTTTAAAAAATAAAACAAAGGTTAATAGTAATGGATTATAAATATGAACGCTTGAACGCATCATAATTAAATGATCCCCTCAACTCCCCCCAAAATGGATTAACTCGCTGGAATAAAAAAGACAATATAACATACATCCATAAACGTGGACGCATGTGAAAAAGTGCAATATATTTATCTGTACAGTAATCTATTTGTTTATTTATATATATTTATATGTATTTATTTATTTTATATATATATATATTTATATATTATTTATATATATGTATTTATTTATATATGCACCTTATTGCTTTTTTATCCGGCACTACCTTAAGCTTATGTAACGAAATTTCGTTCTTATCTGTGCTGTAAAGTTCAAATTTGAATGACAATAAAACGGGAGTCTAAGTCTAAGTCTAAGTCTAATATAATAGAATAAATAGAAAAAAAAAAAAAGCATAATTTATTTCATTGCTTGTGCGTCGGCCTTATATCATCTCGTGTTTTGTTACTTAGCTTTGTGTCATCTACTCAAATTCTCTATGCACTTTTTGTTATTAGGGCCCGCATGGCCCATTGTATAAGGACTCCCAAAGGGAGCCCTTATGCAATGGGCCATAAGGACCTATTGAATTTGTAAGGTTTTATTCTTTATTCTTCCGCCGCCACATTAAACTGTAATTTGACCCACTTAACATGCTTCAAAACTCACCATATTTGACCCACACATCAAGGCCTGCGAAAATTACCTTTTTTAAAAAAAAAACCGAACCCCAAAACTCAAAATTGCGCTCTAGCGCCCCATAGGAAGAAAAAAAAAAATAGACTGCCTGCAACTCCCACTAGGAAGGTCGGAGAGACATGAAACAAAAACCTCTATGTAGGTCTGACTTACACCTAGTTTTCATAATTGTATATCTTCGGGCTAAAATCAACAGGAAGTTGGCAATTCCCCCTTCAAGACAAAAAAGTACTAGAAACAGTCACTTTTGCCTCTTTGAGCTGTAATTTGACCCCCTTAACATGCTTCAAAACTCACCGAACTGAACGCACACATCAGGACTGGCAAAAATTGCGATCTAATAAAAAAACCTAACCCCAAATCTCAAAATTGCGCTCTACTGCAATTTTTTAATAAAACGCAAAAAAAACTGCTCCTCGGAAGAAAAAAATGAAAAAACTGCCTGTAACTCCCACTGGGAAGGTCGGAGAGACATGAAACAAAAACCTCTATGTAGGTCTCACTTAGACCTACATTTCACAGCAAAAATCAACAGGAAGTTTGCTATTCCCCCTTCAAAACAATTTTTTTTGTAAAAACCGGTCACCTTCCTTCAAAAACGAACTCCTCTGAGCGCGTTTGTCGTTTCGCCTTCAAACTAACACAGGAGAGAGATTGAACCCTTGTGATTACAATGACAGAAGCGCTTTTTTTTCTAAGTGCTCCGGTTTTGATTTTATGACCCTTCAAAGACCCGCTGCGCTGATGCTGCTGCGCTGCTGTTTTTTTAAGATGGCTGCTTAAAAGCAGGAAGCACCAACGTGCCCACACAATGCAGACAAGGTAGGTACACTAGACAAAAGTCTTGGGACACTTCAGACTAAAAGTAGACAAAAGTATTGGGACACTTAGGACTATCACTGGACAAAAGTATTGGGACAGTTAGGACTAGCACCTGCCAAATACGCGGGCCCGACCAATGCTGCTTGCAGCTTTAATTGTTTTTGAACTTGCGTTCCTGTTTTCCTACTACTTTTCCTGTTTCCTGTCCTGTATGTGCTTTTTGTGTAGAACAAATATATTTTTCTGGATTATTGACCTCGATTTTGGATTACAGACATCATTGATTGCTTTTTGGAATATGACCAATGCATGATTTTTGGCGCTTCTTGGATTACGGATTGGACTTGTTCGCTCTTAAAGGGGAACATTATCACCAGACCTATGTAAGCGTCAATATATACCTTTATGTTGCAGAAAAAAGACCATATATTTTTTTAACCGATTTCCGAACTCTAAATGGATGAATTTTGGCGAATTAAACGCCTTTCTAATATTCGCTCTCGGAGCGAACGTGACGTCACATCGGGAAGCAATCCGCCATTTTCTCAAACACAGAGTCAAATCAGCTCTGTTATTTTCCGTTTTTTCGACTGTTTTCCGTACCTTGGAGACATCATGCCTCGTCGGTGTGTTGTCGGAGGGTGTAACAACACGAACAGGGACAGATTCAAGTTGCACCAGTGGCCCAAAGATGCGAAAGTGGCAAGAAATTGGACGTCTGTTCCGCACACTTTACCGACGAAAGCTATGCTACGACAGAGATGGCAAGAATGTGTGGATATCCTGCGAAACTCAAAGCAGATGCATTTCCAACGATAAAGTCAAAGAAATCTGCCGCCAGACCCCCATTGAATCTGCCGGAGTGTGTGAGCAATTCAGGGACAAAGGTCCTCGGTAGCACGGCAAGCAATGGCGGCAGTTTGTTCCCGCAGACGAGCGAGCTAAATCCCCTGGATGTCTTGGCTCACACCGTCCCTTATGCCACCGAAGATGATCAAGAGAAGAATATCGACCCTAGCTTCCCTGGCCTGCTGACATCAACTCCAAAACTGGACAGTTCAGCTTTCAGGAAAAGAGCGCGGATGAGGGTATGTCTACAGAATATATTAATTGATGAAAATTGGGCTGTCTGCACTCTCAAAGTGCATGTTGTTGCCAAATGTATTTCATATGCTGTAAACCTACCGTATTTTCCGCACTATAAGGCGCACCTAAAAACCACACATTTTCTCAAAAGCTGACAGTGCGCCTTATAACCCGGTGCGCTTTATTACGATTCATTTTCATAAAGTTTCGATCTCGCAACTTCGGTAAACAGCCGCCATCTTTTTTCCCGGTAGAACAGGAAGCGCTTCTTCTTCTACGCAAGCAACCGCCAAGGAAAGCACCCGCCCCCATAGAACAGGAAGCGCTTCTTCTTCTACTGTAAGCAACCACCCGCCCCCGGAAGAAGAAGAAAAAACGCGCGGATATCACCGTACGTTTCATTTTCCTGTTTACATCTGTAAAGACCACAAAATGGCTCCTACTAAGCGACAAGGATCCGGTTCATAAAAAGACGCAATCTCTCCATCCGCACACGGATTACTACCGTATTTCACAGCAACTGATATTCCTGTGAACCGCACTGTGGAACGGGAGCACGTACGGTGAATATTCGCACCACAGGGAATGAGAAGTCATCCTTCACTGTGGTTCTAGCTTGCCATGCTAACTTCCACCCATGGTGATATTCAAAAGGAAGACCTTGCCAAAAGAGACCTTTCCAGCCGGCGTCATCATAAAAGCTAACTCGAAGGGATGGATGGATGAAGAAAAGATGAGCGAGTGGTTAAGGGAAGTTTACGCGAAGAGGCCGGGTGGCTTTTTTCACACAGCTCCGAAGGCGAACACACCTTCACTAAGACGGGCAGACAGCGCCGGACGACATACGCCAACATTTGCCAGTGGATCGTAAATGCCTGGGCAGATATTTCGGTCACAACTGTGGTCCGAGCTTTCCGGAAGGCAGGATTCACAGAACAACAGCGACACTGACTCCGATGACTTCGACGAGACGGAACCGGCCATTTTGGATACCACGCTTGCGCAACTTTTCAATTCGGACACCGAAGACGAAGAATTCGAAGGATTTACGAATGAAGAATAACTTCAGAAGGTGAGCGCTATGTTTATTTTGTGTGTTGTGACATTAACGTTCGAGCAACATTATGTTGCTATTGCTCTACACCATTTTGAATTTTACTATGTTTGTGATTGCACATTTGCGTACATTTTGGGACAGAGTTGTTAGAACGCTGGTTTTCAATATATTATTAAAGTTTGACTGAACTATCTGACTGTTTTTTTGACATTCCCTTTAGCGCAGCGTAGGCGCGGCTTATAATCCGGGGCGGCTTATTGGTGGACAAAGTTATGAAATATGTAATTCATTGAAGGTGCGGCTAATAATCCGGTGCGCCTTATAGTGCGGAAAATACGGTAGTTCATAGTTGTTAGTTTCCTTTAATGCCAAACAAACACATACCAAACGTTGGTTAGAAGGCGATCGCCGAATTCGTCCTCGCTTTCTCCCGTATCGCTGGCTGTCGTGTCGTTTTCGTCGGTTTCGCTTGCATACGGTTCAAACCGATATGGCTCAATAGCTTCAGTTTCTTCTTCAATTTCGTTTTCGCTACCTGCCTCCACACTACAACCATCCGTTTCAATACATTCGAAATCTGTTGAATCGCTTAAGCTGCTGAAATCCGAGTCTGAATCCGAGCTAATGTCGCTATAGCTTGCTGTTCTTTCCGCCATGTTGGTTTGTGTTGGTTTCACTATGTGACGTCACAGGAAAATGGACGGGTGGTTATAACGATGGTTAAAATCAGGCACTTTGAAGCTTTTTTTAGGGATATTGCGTAATGGGTAAAATTTTGAAAAAAACTTCGAAAAATATAATAAGCCACTGGGAACTGAGTTTTAATGGTTTTAACCCTTCTGAAATTGTGATAATGTTCCCCTTTAAGACAGCGGAGCGAAGCAGAGTCCAGCTAGCTCCTGTCAGTCAAGACCCACCACCTAACTGGTCAGTGCCAGCATGCCCCCCAAGAGGAATTCACCATTGGAAGAAGTTGAGGAAATAAAAAGAAAACACTCGACTTCTGGCGGAGGTCAAATGGCTGAAGCTCCAAAATGAGAAGAAAGATCGACAAACTCTCAGTTCTGGAGCAAAGTATGAACGACATGGAGCAATATTCCCTTATCAACGATGTGGTGATACCGGGCTGGAGCTAAAGCCGCTCTCGTATGTGCGCGCTGCGGCTACGGATAACAGCAACATCAATGTACAAGACGAAGGCTCAACAGGTAACAACATTCCTGCAAAGCAAAGGAATAACAGTGGACAAGCAAAGCTTCGAGGCTTGTCACCCGCTGCCCGAAAGAACAAAATAAAAAACCGTGATCATAATGAGGTTTGTGAGCAGAAAAGACAAAATTGCACATAAACTGAAAGGGACAAATGTGTACATAAATGAACATCTCATCAAAAAGAATGCTGACATTGCCAAAAAAGTGAGACACTTGAGATAACAAGGAAAACTACAACACACAAATTGTAAAATATTCATAAAATTAAATGGCTCACCGGAGGAAGCAAAAGTTTTGGTGGTGAAAATAATTGAGGACTTGGACAGACATATTTAACACAAACACTTTGAAATAACCTGATTTGTTGGAGAACTGGACTAACTGCGTTCTACACACACCCGTGATGCTCATCACTGACAGCACCCAACCCAATACGGAATTGGAAACATTTTGCAGCCTGAAACATCAAAATTTGGAATTGGAAAATGATATTGATCCAGACAAAAACTTTTTTTTCCCCACATCCGAAATAATTACTTTTATTATACATATGAACAACATAATAACAGCATCAAAGTCAACAACAAAATTGTCAATAATTAATTTCAACATCATAAGCTTGTATGCAAATTACACCAACTGTCACGGCCCGGGCGCACGTCAGTGCGCATTCATATGTGCGCTGCGCTGAGCGTACTTCCAGGGGCGCGTCAGGCGCGTTGAGTCCGGCAGCAGCAAGCAGCTGCAATCAATCGCCAGCAATCAGCGCACCTGTGGCTGATCAGGGGACCTGCCTTCATAAGCCTGCACAACCTGCTATCTCGCGCCAGAACGTAGCTACCTGTCCTGTACAGTAAGCCAAACCAGTCTAGCTCTATGCATACTCTCTCTTTGTGCTTCTCCCCTTCCGTGTTGATTTGTCTCGTGCTTTCTTGCCGATCCAGCAGCCTCCCTCCGTTTCCGCGTTACGAGCTGTGCGTCTCGTCTCCCCGCGTTCCCTCTGCTTCCTTGACTGCCTCTTGGATCTCGACCTCCCACCTGGACACGGAACTTCGACGCCTCGCTATAGCCCCCGACTTCCTGCCTGCTCACGGATCTACGAGCCTGCTCTGCCCCTATTTGATCTTCCGCCTCTCGCTCAACACTACCGGTAACACTCAACAGCTAATCACCACACATAGTCTCACACACACATACTTTGGATTTGTCACACTCCATTTCCCTTGTTTATTTATATTTATTTGTTATTTATATATAGCATATATACATGTATAAATAAAACAGAGCTAAATACAACGTCTCTGTTGTATGTGCCGTCTCCTCCTCGTGTACACATAACACCAACATTAAACATTTTTGGAACAATTCAACAACCCCTTCAAAGGGATTGTTGTCAGAGACGTTTGAAAACTGGATCAAGGCAACCTTCACTGAAATCAGACAAAAAGTAATTTTCTTATGTGGTGATTTCAACATTGACCTCCTGAACCCTAACAGACATACAATTATTAATGACTTCATGGACACAATGTACGGTATGGGTTTGTACTCTAAACTCACTAGACTAGACCAAGTAGAATCACAGGACACAGCGCCACTCTTGTTGATAATATATTTACAAATAATTTTGATAATAATACAACAAGTGGTTTGCTAATATCTGATACAAGTGATCATCTGCCGGTTTTCACAATCTATGACGGAAACTATAAGAAGAACATTGATGACAAAAAGAGAGTTCGAAAAAATATGCACAGAGGAAAGTATGATCGCTTTTAAGAAGGACCTGAGTGATCAAAGTTTGGACAATGTGTACTCTGAAAATTATGTTTGATGATGCTTATGGTCATGTTTTTAATACTTTCATGATGCTTTATGACAAACATTGTCCATTGAAACAACCCAGTAACAAGCAAAGAAAGACCATGAACCATCAACCATGGATGACAAAGGGATTGATAAATGCTTGCAATATGAAGAATACATTGTATAGAGTATTTATTACACAAAGATCAATAGAAGCAAAAAATACGTACAAAACGTATAAGAACAAGCTAACCAACATCTTACGAACATGTAGAAAATAATATTAGAGTCATTTTTTAGACAGGAACAAAAACAATATGAGAGCAACATGGGCCATCCTAAATGGTATTTGGGCATTTCAATTGCCGGCCTGCGAGTTCTGTTAAACTAAAGTTGTCTGAGCGCTCCTGTAACTCTGACAAAAAAAAAATAGACCAAAATCAAATATCTGCAGTAGCGTATGTTGGTTCTCTGCAATATACAAAATAAGACTACAAAAAATTCTGTAAAAAAACGGTCATCTACTGGCAGCTACGGCTGCCAAACGAAAACCATAAAATTAAAGTAAAACATTGTAAACCAAATAATGATCAAAAACATTATATTTGCAGACATTTTCATGAAACGTTTTGCGGAAAAATATCGTAATTTTACAGATTTTTACTAACTTATTAAGATCAACCACCTTTAATAAAGTGACGATGCAAATAAATACCTTTATTCTACATTAGATTGTTAGTATGGACATAGACTTTTATATAACAAGCTACATATTTAATGAGAGATAATTACTGTAATGTTACATGAATTTGAAAGTAATTTAAGAAAACAGAAAATGCTATGTATAATTAATTTGGTTTTTTTCTGTAAAAAAAAATAGAAATAAACATAATTTGTCATTACTGGCATATTACTTAAAATAACAGGCGGATTGTTTATTTACAGATAATGTCTTCAATTCTACAGTTTTATAAACTATTTAAAAAATATATAAAAATTGCAGTAGAAATTTAGAGTAAATTAACCATAAAAATAGGATTTTTTTTTTACAGTGTAATAATAAAGGGAGAAGTAGGGCCCCCTGGTCCTTAGCTTTCCAGAAATGTGGCCCTCAAAATAATTTAGTTGAATATCCATATGTGCTTACTTTCTCTTTTAATATGTTCCTTCTACACTCCTGTTAAAATTTAACAATCACTTATTCTTCTGTTTGAATGCTTTACATTAGTTTTGGATGATACCACAAATTTGGGTATCAATCCGATACCAAGTCGATACAGGATCATACATTGGTCATATTCAAAGTCCTTATGTGTCCAGGGACATATTTACTGAGTTTATAAACAAAATATTAATGTTAAAAAAACTAATGAAGATTTTGTGATGCTAAAAATATCGATGTAATCATAATAGTATCGACTTGATACGCTCCTGTACTTGGTATCATTACAGTGGATGTCAGGTGTAGATCTACCAAAGGCGTTTGTTTACACTCAGGAACGGCGTCATTAGTGGTGACGCCGGTGAGCTACGGTGTGTAGTGAAGCATGTTTAGCTATTCCTCGTCCTGCAGGGATGATATTTGTAAGAAACTCACTTTATTTGTCGTCATGGAGGCGAGGATTAGTGATTTAGAAGTAGCTACAACACTGCAGACTGCCGATGGACTTTGGCCGCTACCTAGCTAGTCATGTCTTAAAGCACCTCTTCCTGAGGGAGTTTCAGTGTTATAACTTCACCTTTATCATTAGTTTTTAAGCCAAAATGCGTCCGTTCTCCCTTTTCTGTCTACACACATCGTTTGCTTGTAAGTACTCCATGATTGTGCGCTGCCGAACATGCTCCTCTGCTCGTAAACCAGCAATGTCACAACGTGAGGACGACCTTTTGTACAAACCTCGTTTTCCATATGAGTTGGGAAATGGATAGATGTAAATATAAACGGAATACAATGATTTGCAAATCCTTTTCAACCCATATCCAATTGAATGCACTACAAAGACAACATATTTGATGTTCACACTCATAAACGTATTTTTTTGTTGTTGCAAATAATAATTAACCTAGAATTTCATGGCTGCAACACGTGCCAAAGTAGTTGGGAAAGGGCATGTTCACCACTGTGTTACATGGCCTTTCCTTTAGCAACACTCAGTAAACGTTTGGGAACTGAGGAGACACATTTTTTAAACTTCTCAGGTGGAATTCTTTCCCATTCTTGCTTGATGTACAGCTTAAGTTGTTCAACAGTCCGGGGGTCTCTGTTGTGGTATTTTAGGTTTCATAATGCGCCACACATTTTCAATGAAAAACAGGTCTGGACTACAGGCAGGCCAGTCTATTACCCGCTCTCTTTTACTATGAAGCCACGTTGATGTAACTCGTGGCTTGGCATTGTCTTGCTGAAATAAGCAGGGGCGTCCATGGTAACGTTGCTTGGATGGCAACATATGTTGCTCCAAAACCTGTATGTACCTTTCAGCATTAATGGCGCCTTCACAGATGTGTAAGTCACCCATGTCTTGGGCACTAATACACCCCCATACCATCACAGATGCTGGCTTTTCAACTTTGCGCCTATAACAATCCGGATGGTTCTTTTCCTCTTTGGTCCGGAGGACACCACGTCCACAGTTTCCAAAAACAATTTGAAATGTGGACTCGTCAGACCACATAACACTTTTCCACTTTGTATCAGTCCATCTTAGATGAGTTCAGGCCCAGCGAAGCCGACGGCGTTTCTGGGTGTTGTTGATAAACGGTTTTCGCCTTGCATAGGAGAGTTTTAACTTGCACTTACAGATGTGGCGACCAACTGTAGTTACTGACAGTGGGTTTCTGAAGTGTTCCTGAGCCCTTGTGGTGATATCCTTTACACACTGATGTCGCTTGTTGATGCAGTACAGCCTGAGGGATCGAAGGTCACGGGCTTAGCTGCTTACGTGCAGTGATTTCTACAGATTCTCTGAACCCTTTGATGATATTACGGACCGTACATGCTGAAATCCCTAAATTCATTGCAATAGCTGGTTGAGAAAGGTTTTTCTTAAACTGTTCAAGAATTTGCTCATGCATTTGTTGACAAAGTGGTGACCCTCGCCCTATCCTTGTTTGTGAATGACTGAGCATTTCATGGAATCTACTTTTATACCTAATCATGGCACCCACCTGTTCCCAATTTGCCTGTTCACCTGTGGGATGTTCCAAATAAGTGTTTGATGAGCATTCCTCAACTTTATCAGTATTTATTGCCACCTTTCCCAACTTCTTTGTCACGTGTTGCTGGCATCAAATTCTAAAGTTAATGATTATTTGCAAAAAACAAAATGTTTATCAGTTTGAACATCAAATATGTTGTCTTTGTAGCATATTCAACTGAATATGGGTTGACAATGATTTGCAAATCATTGTATTCCGTTTACTGTGATGAGGTGGCGACGTGTCCAGGGTGTACCCCGCCTTCCGCCCAATTGTTGCTGAGATTGGCTCCAGCGCCCCCCGCGACCCCAAAGGGAATAAGGGGTAGAAAATGGATGGATGGATGTATTCCGTTTATATTTACATCTAACACAATTTCCCAACTCATATGGAAGTGGGGTTTGTACAAATGACTTACTGTTTCCTCAAAGAAACATTTTGGAATTCATCAAGAAAAAAATGCAGGTGTGAAGGGCAAGTGTACATTACAAACTCAGTATTATATATACACTAGAGCGCTCCTGTTATATAAAAGGAACTTGAACCAGTATAAACAAAGTGGCACATCCTTGTATTCACATTTAACTTACTAAAAAGGTCAGCATCCAGTCCCGTGGACGCTTGTATTTTGCAAAACAGGGCTATTTTTCCCCTGAAATTTGTGATAAGAAATTGAGCGTTAACAAATGTCCACTACAGAGGATTCTGGTAAATAAGTAATTAATAGTGAAGGGAACATCCAGCCCGCCAGTCTGGAAAAGTGGCTCCTACAACAATTGTCCTAGAACAAAACAACCGCGGTATTGCCAGTGGGATACAATGTGGTTGTCTTTGACCATGCATCTTTTGTATATTTATATCGCAATATTTACTTATGTTTCACGACGTTACAAGCAGGGCTATAGTATGTTACAATGTAAATCTCTATCTTTCCATGAACCGTGGAAATCAATTGCAGATGCTTTACAAAGAGGTTTTTCTCCCTTGGTGCTTGTGACTTACAATCGTTTCATCAGCGCTTAATGCTTTTTCTCAACTAATAAAGATGAATCCGGTCTGTATACAGAGTTACCCCTGAGCAAATTAATTATAATATTACAAAATAGTTGTTGGTCATCATAGTCGTCATGAACGGAACCGTGGACACAACGCAGAAAACAAGGTTCATTGAATCACAATCAAACAACAAGAATGCCGGAGGCTGCAAACATCAACAATATCTGAGATAGAGTTTAGGACAGTTCTCATAATTAAAGACAAACTTGGTGATACTAGTTATTATCCCATTTATAGTATAACTACCAGAGTCATGACTTGTTGCTGTTTTAAGCAACTGAACTTCTCCTTGTTTGTTGAAAATGCTTCACCTTTTGGATTGCTACACCAATCCAAAAGGCATCTTCAGATCTTGAACATCCCTATTTTATGTGTTTATGATACCTGTCTCTTTAATCTGAACTTAGTGTGGCAATGAATACAAACAACGAGAGTCGTATCGCAACATATGAGCCTGGTTGGTTCTCTTAACTCAAAACAACTGTATCTCAAATCCATCCATCCATCCATCTATCCATTTTCTACCGCTTATTCCTTTTGGGGTCTCCTATAGAAATGTATTGAAATAAATGTAATTGGTGCTTGCCCCCTCCCAAAACAGGACAATTTTAACATTTACATGCCTTTAAAGAAATAACACACTTTTAGATAAGAAATGTTGTATAAAAACAATACAATAGAATATACAAGTAACAACTACGGCGGCAGGCAATCTGCAATCAACGCATATGGGTCTGATGAGGGCAGACGGCATAAAGACCAGCATACCCGAAGATCCGGTGCCGGAACGTAGTTCACTCCTCGTAGTGAGTATCCCGTCTCTTCCCTCTGCGTACTTGGTCTCTCTGTGCTTTCCCTGTGCCCGTGTCTTATGTGTTCCCAGCAGTGTTCCCTCTGTTTCCCGTGATCGAGCTATGTGCCTCAACTTCCCACCGGATTCTGAACTGCTTCCCTCGATCCTCAACCCCCCTACAATATACACCCCCCCCCCCCCCCCCCCATCTCCCGGATTCGGAGGTCTCAAGGTTGGCAAGTATGGCATACTTATGGCATATATTGTAGCCCGGAAGAGTTAGGGCTGCAAAGGATTCTGGGTATTTGTTCTGTTGTGTTTATGTTGGGATACGGTGCGGATGTTCTCCCAAAATGTGTTTGTCATTCTTGTTTGGTGTGGGTTCACAGTGTGGCGCATATTTGTAGCAGTGTGACCTGTCTGGCTGTTGATCAAGTACAGTATTTTCCGCACTATTAGCCGCACCTAAAAACCACAAATTTACTCAAAAGCTGACAGTGCGGCTTATAACCCGGTGCGCTTTATATATGGATTAATATTAAGATTCATTTTCATAAAGTTTCGGTCTCGCAACTACGGTAAACAGCCGCCATCTTTTTTCCCCGTAGAAGAGGAAGTGCTTCTTCTTCTACGCAAGCAACCGCCAAGGTAAGCACCCGCCCCCATAGAACAGGAAGCGCTTCTTCTTCTACTGTAAGCAACCACCCGCCCGCGTAGAAGAAGCGCGCGGATATTACGTTTCATTTCCTTTGTGTGTTTACATCTGTAAAGACCACAAAATGGCTCCTACTAAGCGACAGGTTTCCGGTTCATGAAAAGACGCAATCTCTCCATCCGCACACGGACTACTATTTCACAGCAACTGCCTAAAGACTTTCAAGAAAAGCTGGCTACTTTCCGTGCATATTGTAAAAACAAGATAGCTGAAAAAAAGATCCGGCCAGAGAACATTATCAACATGGACGAGGTTCCACTGACTTTTGATATTCCTGTGAACCGCACTGTGGATACAACGGGAGCACGTACGGTGAATATTCGCACCACAGGGAATGAGAAGTCATCCTTCACTGTGGTTCTAGCTTGCCATGCTACTGGCCAGAAACTTCCACCCATGGTGATATTCAAAAGGAAGACCTTGCCAAAAGAGACCTTTCCAGCCGGCGTCATCATAAAAGCTAACTCGAAGGGATGGATGGATGAAGAAAAGATGAGCGAGTGGTTAAGGTAAGTTTACGCGAAGAGGCCGGGTGGCTTTTTTCACGCAGCTACGTCCATGTTGATATACGACTCCATGCGCGCCCACATCACGCTGGTTTTTAATATATTATTAAAGTTTGACTGACCTATCTGACTGTTTTTTGACATTCCTTTAGCGCAGTTAGATGCGGCTTATAACACGGGGCGGCATATATGTGGACAAAGTTTTGAAATATGCCGTTCATTGAAGGCGCGGCTTATAACCCAGGGCGGCTTATGGTGCGGAAAATACGGTATGTTTTGCGGTCACTTGCGTGTGTCTGTAGAAGCCGCATACAACATGTGACTGGGCCGGCACGCCATCCCGGCACGCTCTCAACATTGTTGTCCGGGTGAAATTCGGGAGAATAGTTTCCCCGGGAGATTTTCGGGAGGGGCACTGAAATTCGGGAGGCGCTCCCTCTCTCGCTCCCGGGCAGTCCGGGCGGGGGAGACGAGCGGTCCGGTAGCTTCCGAAGCATTCCGCCGAAGGAGCGAGCGACAATACAAAACTGTGGTGCACTGGACCCCAGGGCTGATACTCCGACAGAAAGTCGCTGGGCGAATCGGACGTGTAACACGTTAGTCGTGATGTTTGCCCGTTCGGTGCTAATTGTGCTACCGTAACTGTAAACTCCACAGCGAGCCCACCCCGCCCCTCCCGTTGGCTCCAGACAGAGACGATTTTTGTTTTTTGGGTCCAAAATACCCCTGCGTTAGTGGAAAAGCAGCAAATGAGTGAAAGTGACAGAAACGTTGCCATGGAGACGAGGGTTTTCTTACGTGCCTGGCTGCGGTCACACCGCGACACCTGTCCGTCAGTAATAAAGTCCCTGATAACCTGGACCAATTCAAAAATTCAAATTTGTTTTTTTATTGTTTAATTTGCATTGCCTCACACGATGAACACTACATATATTTTTATATGATACCGGATAACTTTTTTGTGCTCGCTATCACGGTACTTTCCGCCGACCGCCGTGTTGCTGTAGGGAGGAAAAGCGGAACGACACACATTGCGGAAATACGGCTAAATACAAATATATTGCACAACCCCAAACATGTCTTTTTCAAAGCCTGAAGTGAAGAGAAAGGTTAGTGATGAGCAAAGACAATTCCAGGAAAAGTGGGAGATGCAATATTTCTTTGTTGAGCACATCGGCACCCCGACGTGTCTTATTTGCACAGAGAAAGTTGCGGTGCACAAGGAATACAATTTGAAACGTCATTATACAACTAGACATGCTGAGGAGTATGCAAAATACCAGGGAGATGAGAGAGTGAACCGGGTTGCAAATTTTAAAACCAGTCTACTGAAGCAACAAGATTTCCTCAAGAAAGCAACCGAAAAGAGCGATGCAGCAGTTACAGCTAGCTACATGGTGAGTGAGATGGTTGCTAGGGCGGGAAAGCCATTCAAAGAAGATTAATTCATTAAAAAGTGCATGTTAGATTTTTTTTAAGAAATCTTTTCTTGCAGCCCAGCCTCACCCAGTTTCTGAATCCAGTGGCCCCCAGGTAAATTGAGTTTGAGACCCCTGTCTTACACCATTCACAAAGAGTAGCATACACACCCCAACGTATAGTCAGTATTAATAAACCTATTGAACTGATTCCTGCCGTTGTGTCGTCTCCTTCCCCCGCCGTACGTAACAAATGCAATAAGAACGTACACTATCTCCTACTAGCTTTCAGCTGCTTTGTTGTCAAACACACCATCAGCAGCTTTTCCATATTTTCCTGGATAAATGTCTGCCGTTTAGATATTATTTTAACATCCTTGGCTGGCATTAGATTAAGTCTACCTCACTGTGGTGCAGACTAGCAGCGTTTCGCTCACACTGCTTTGCCAAGTCAACGACATGTTCGGTCATGTTTTTGATGATTTATTTTTTTAATTCAATAAATATCATCCTCTCCTTCTTCTCCGCAGTGTCCTTCAAGTTCACTTTCTTCCTTACCATGGTTAGAAAAACAAAGTTATAGCAAACTCGAGCTACGAGCTAATGCTAGTGAGTAAAACCAGATGTTTTGGGCAGATTGCACTGTGACATTTGCTGCGACAATTAATAGTGAGGACTAAACGTTTTGCTTAGTACTTAAAGCATAGTAATTAAACCAGAGACAGCTATTATCTTAATAACCCTCTAAAGTTGTTTTTAGATTCATTTTCACACCTATGAGAAATTTAGATTCCCCAGGCTCGATGGTAATTTAAATTGGGTTTGCCATAGACATGCTCCTGATTGGCATTAACAATTTTAAATGACGATTTTAACACCTCCACATTTGGTAATGAAAACTACAACAAAGAAGCATGTTAGAATCAAATGGCTGGTGTGTAATAAATACAAAACTTGCATTTTATAAACACTTCATAGACACTGTATAATGCTTGCAAATGAGACTCAGGAGTGTAGAAAACATGATATAACAACCGGATAATTATCAGCTCACTGTTATGTGTTGAATTACATTTGATTGTTAAGCATATTAACAAAAGTACAGATAATTGGTTCCATTGAGTACTGGTATCAATTCCTAGGTATCAACGTACCATTGAGTACTGGTATCAATTCCCTGGTACCAACGTACTATAGAGTACTGGTATCAATTCCCAGGTACCAACGTACCATAGAGTACCGGTATCAATTCCCAGGTACCAACGTACCATAGAGTACTGGTATCAATTCCCAGGTACCAACATACCATAGAGTACTGGTATCAAATCCCAGCTACCAACGTACCATAGAGTACTGGTATCAATTCTTAAGTACAAACATACCATAGAGTACTGGTATCAATTCCCAGGTACCAACGTACCATTGAGTACTGGTATCAATTCCCAGGTACTAACATACCATGGAGTACTGGTATCAATTCCCAGGTACCAACGTACCAAAGAGTACTGGTATCAATTTCCAGGTACCAACGTACCATAGAGTACAGGTATCAATTCCCAGGTACCAACGTACCATAGAGAACCGGTATCAATTCCCAGGTACCAACGTACCATAGAGTACTGGTATCAATTCCCAGGTACCAACGTACCATAGAGTACTGGTATCAATTCCTAGGTACCAATGTACCATTGAGTACTGGTATCAATTCTTAAGTACCAACATACCATTGAGTACCAGTATCAATTCCCAGGTACCAACGTACTATTGAGTACTGGTATCAATTCCCAGGTACCAACGTACCATAGAGTACTGGTATCAATTTCCAGGTACCAATGTAACCATTGAGTACTGGTATCAATTCCCAGGTATCAATATACCATTGAGTACTGGTATCAATTCTTAAGTACCAAAATACCATTGAGTACTGGTATCAATTCCCAGGTACCAACGTACCATAGAGTACTGGTATCAATTCCCAGCTACCAACATACCATTGAGTACTGGTATCAATTCCTAGGTATCAACGTACCATTGAGTACTGGTATCAATTCCCTGGTACCAACGTACTATAGAGTACTGGTATCAATTCCCAGGTACCAACGTACCATAGAGTACTGGTATCAATTCCCAGGTACCAACGTACCATAGAGTACTGGTATCAATTCCCAGCTACCAACGTACCATAGAGTACTGGTATCAATTCTTAAGTACAAACATACCATAGAGTACTGGTATCAATTCCCAGGTACCAACGTACCATGGAGTACTGGTATCAATTCCCAGGTACCAACGTACCAAAGAGTACTGGTATCAATTTCCAGGTACCAACGTACCATAGAGTACTGGTATCAATTCCCAGGTACCAACGTACCATAGAGAACCGGTAACAATTCCCAGGTACCAACGTACCATAGAGTACTGGTATCAATTCCCAGGTACCAACGTACCATAGAGTACTGGTATCAATTCCTAGGTACCAATGTACCATTGAGTACTGGTATCAATTCTTAAGTACCAACATACCATTGAGTACCAGTATCAATTCCCAGGTACCAACGTACTATTGAGTACTGGTATCAATTCCCAGGTACCAACGTACCATAGAGTACTGGTATCAATTTCCAGGTACCAACGTACCATAGAGTACTGGTATCAATTCCCAGCTACCAACATACCATTGAGTACTGGTATCAATTCCTAGGTATCAACGTACCATTGAGTACTGGTATCAATTCCCTGGTACCAACGTACTATAGAGTACTGGTATCAATTCCCAGGTACCAACGTACCATAGAGTACCGGTATGAATTCCCAGGTACCAACGTAACATAGAGTACTGGTATCAATTCCCAGGTACCAACGTACCATAGAGTACTGGTATCAATTCCCAGCTACCAACGTACCATAGAGTACTGGTATCAATTCTTAAGTACAAACATACCATAGAGTACTGGTATCAATTCCCAGGTACCAACGTACCATAGAGTACTGGTATCAATTCCTAGGTACCAACGTACCATTGAGTACTGGTATCAATTCCCAGGTACTAACATACCATGGAGTACTGGTATCAATTCCCAGGTACCAACGTACCAAAGAGTACTGGTATCAATTTCCAGGTACCAACGTACCATAGAGTACTGGTATCAATTCCCAGGTACCAACGTACCATAGAGTACCGGTATCAATTCCCAGGTACCAACGTACCATAGAGTACTGGTATCAATTCCCAGGTACCAACGTACCATAGAGTACCGGTATCAATTCCCAGGTACCAACGTAACATAGAGTACTGGTATCAATTCCCAGGTACCAACGTACCATAGAGTACTGGTATCATTTCCTAGCTACCAACGTACCATAGAGTACTGGTATCAATTTCCAGGTACCAACGTACCATAGAGTACTGGTATCAATTCCCAGGTACCAACGTACCATAGAGTACCGGTATCAATTCCCAGCTACCAACGTACCATAGAGTACTGGTATCAATTCCCAGGTACCAACGTACCATAGAGTACCGGTATCAATTCCCAGGTACCAACGTAACATAGAGTACTGGTATCAATTCCCAGGTACCAACGTACCATAGAGTACTGGTATCATTTCCCAGCTACCAACGTACCATAGAGTACTGGTATCAATTCTTAAGTACAAACATACCATAGAGTACTGGTATCAATTCCCAGGTACCAACGTACAATAGAGTACTGGAATCAATTCCTAGGTACCAACGTACCATTGAGTACTGGTATCAATTCTTAGGTACCAACATACCATAGAGTACTGGTATCAATTCCCAGGTACCAACGTACCATAGAGTACTGGTATCAATTTTCAGGTACCAACGTACCATTGAGTACTGGTATCAATTCTTAGATACCAACATAACATAGAGTACTGGTATCAATTCCCAGGTACCAACGTACCATAGAGTACTGGTATCAATTCCCAGGTACCAACGTACCATAGAGTACTGGTATCAATTCCTCGGTACCAAGGTACCATAGAGTACTGGCATCAATTTCCAGGTACCAACGTACCATAGAGTACTGGTATCAATTCCCAGGTACCAACGTACCATAGAGTACTGGTATCAATTTCCAGGCCCTAACGTACCATAGAGTACTGGTATCAATTCCCAGCTACCAACTTACCATTGGGTACTGGCATCAATTACCAGGTACCAACATACCATAGATTACTGGAATCAATTCTTACGTACCAACATACCATAGAGTACTGGTATCAATTTCCAGGTACCAACGTACCATAGAGTACTGGTATCAATTCCCAGCTACCACCGAACCATTGAGTACTGGTATCAATTCTTCAGTACCAACATACCATAGAGTACTGGTATCAATTCCCAGGTACCAACGTACCATAGAGTACTGGTATCAATTTCCAGGCACCAACGTACCATAGAGTACTGGTATCAATTCCCAGGTACCAACGTACCATAGAGTACTCGTATCAATTCCTAGGTACCAACGTACCATTGAGTACTGTTATCAGTTCTTAAGTACCAACATACCATTGAGTACTGGTATCAATTCCCAGGTATCAACGTACCATTGAGTACTGGTATCAATTCCCAGGTACCAACGTACCATAGAGTACTGGTATCAATTCCCAGGTACCAACGTACCATAGAGTACTGGTATCAATTCCTCGGTACCAAGGTACCATAGAGTACTGGCATCAATTTCCAGGTACCAACGTACCATAGAGTACTGGTATCAATTCCCAGGTACCAACGTACCATAGAGTACTGGTATCAATTTCCAGGCCCTAACGTACCATAGAGTACTGGTATCAATTCCCAGCTACCAACTTACCATTGGGTACTGGCATCAATTACCAGGTACCAACATACCATAGAGTACTGGAATCAATTCTTACATACCAACATACCATAGAGTACTGGTATCAATTTCCAGGTACCAACGTACCATAGAGTACTGGTATCAATTCCCAGCTACCACCGAACCATTGAGTACTGGTATCAATTCTTCAGTACCAACATACCATAGAGTACTGGTATCAATTCCCAGGTACCAACGTACCATAGAGTACTGGTATCAATTTCCAGGCACCAACGTACCATAGAGTACTGGTATCAATTCCCAGGTACCAACGTACCATAGAGTACTCGTATCAATTCCTAGGTACCAACGTACCATTGAGTACTGTTATCAGTTCTTAAGTACCAACATACCATTGAGTACTGGTATCAATTCCCAGGTATCAACGTACCATTGAGTACTGGTATCAATTCCCAGGTACCAACGTACCATAGAGTACTGGTATCAATTCCCAGGTACCAACGTACCATAGAGTACTGGTATCAATTCCTCGGTACCAAGGTACCATAGAGTACTGGCATCAATTTCCAGGTACCAACGTACCATAGAGTACTGGTATCAATTCCCAGGTACCAACGTACCATAGAGTACTGGTATCAATTTCCAGGCCCTAACGTACCATAGAGTACTGGTATCAATTCCCAGCTACCAACTTACCATTGGGTACTGGCATCAATTACCAGGTACCAACATACCATAGAGTACTGGAATCAATTCTTACGTACCAACATACCATAGAGTACTGGTATCAATTTCCAGGTACCAACGTACCATAGAGTACTGGTATCAATTCCCAGCTACCACCGAACCATTGAGTACTGGTATCAATTCTTCAGTACCAACATACCATAGAGTACTGGTATCAATTCCCAGGTACCAACGTACCATAGAGTACTGGTATCAATTTCCAGGCACCAACGTACCATAGAGTACTGGTATCAATTCCCAGGTACCAACGTACCATAGAGTACTCGTATCAATTCCTAGGTACCAACGTACCATTGAGTACTGTTATCAGTTCTTAAGTACCAACATACCATTGAGTACTGGTATCAATTCCCAGGTATCAACGTACCATTGAGTACTGGTATCAATTCCCAGGTACCAACGTACCATAGAGTACTGGTATCAATTCCCAGGTACCAACGTACCATAGAGTACTGGTATCAATTCCTCGGTACCAAGGTACCATAGAGTACTGGCATCAATTTCCAGGTACCAACGTACCATAGAGTACTGGTATCAATTCCCAGGTACCAACGTACCATAGAGTACTGGTATCAATTTCCAGGCCCGAACGTACCATAGAGTACTGGTATCAATTCCCAGCTACCAACTTACCATTGGGTACTGGCATCAATTACCAGGTACCAACATACCATAGAGTACTGGAATCAATTCTTACGTACCAACATACCATAGAGTACTGGTATCAATTTCCAGGTACCAACGTACCATAGAGTACTGGTATCAATTCCCAGCTACCACCGAACCATTGAGTACTGGTATCAATTCTTCAGTACCAACATACCATAGAGTACTGGTATCAATTCCCAGGTACCAACGTACCATAGAGTACTGGTATCAATTTCCAGGCACCAACGTACCATAGAGTACTGGTATCAATTCCCAGGTACCAACGTACCATAGAGTACTCGTATCAATTCCTAGGTACCAACGTACCATTGAGTACTGTTATCAGTTCTTAAGTACCAACATACCATTGAGTACTGGTATCAATTCCCAGGTATCAACGTACCATTGAGTACTGGTATCAATTCCCAGGTACCAACGTACCATAGAGTACTGGTATCAATTCTTAAGTACTATCATACCATTGAGTACTGGTATCAATTCCCAGCTACCAACATACCATAGAGTACTGGTATCAATTCCCAGGTACCAACGTACCATAGAGTACTGGTATCAATTCCCAGGTACCAACGTACAATAGAGTACTGGTATCAATTCCTAGGTACCAACGTACCATTGGAGTACTGGTATCAATTCCCAGGTACTAACATACCATAGAGTACTGGTATCAATTCCCAGGTACCAAGAATTGGTGCTCACTGATTCAAAAATGAAAGGCACCCATCCCTAGACATCAGGCCTCAAAGCTTATCAGAGCAAAATCCTGTGAATGACAAAAGTTTTAAAAAAAGATACATGACGTGCAAATTTAGTACGGTTCACTTAGAATTCATAACGAGTGTTAAGAGACAAACAATCTCGAGACAAAACAGGACGTTCATGAGTAAAAATATCTAATAAATTAAGTCAGTATGCAAAGTAGCTGACCAATTAATATACCAACTTAACAGACGTGTGGGTGTTTGATGCCAAATATATCACCGTGCCAGCATTAGTAGCACAAATAATCACCTGCAAAGTATACAGGCAGGCTGTTTACCCTAAACACACAAAGAGCACACCGTCAACTGTCATGGTTTGCAGAAGGCATGGGTGAGGCATTTAGGACCCCAAGTAGGAAAAGCAGCAAGAAGTGTAGGCAGAAAAATAAGCAAGAGTCATGACCAAAGTTGTCACCAAAAACAACAACAAAAAACACACTTTTGTTCAGAGATGCGATTTTGGTTATTACCCTGAGAGACTCCCTGGAAATGAGTTAAATTCCCAACATTACAGACTTCGAATAGATCCTCCTTGCATTCACAATAACAACATATTACGTATTGTCTACATGCACATTAGCATGTCTCGCTCTATGTCTCTCACATTGGGATGGAGTGGCGCCGTTGGGATAGTGGCTGTGCCAGCAACCTGAGGGTTCCTGGTTCGATCCCCACCTTCTACCAACCTCGTCACGTCTGTTGCGTCCTTAAGCAAGAAACTTTACCCTTGCTCCTGATGGGTTGTGGTTAGGGCCTTGCATGGCAGCTCCCGCCATCAGTGTGTGAATGTGTGTGTGAATGGGTGAATGTGGAAATAGTGTCAAAGCGCTTTGAGTACCTTGAAGGTAGAAAAGCGCTATAGAAGTATAACCCATTTACCATTTATGTCTCAGTGTAGTCCCAGTTGACCAGAGGTGGGTAGTAACTAGGCATGGGTAACTTTCACATTTTAATCCATATGGTACCAATTCCGTAATCCATACCAGTACTCAACTGTACCAATTGTTGGTACCTTTGCGTGTGTTTAAATTTGCTAATAAATATTGTTTGAAAAGAATCTCAATTCTTTCGTTAAACATTTGACACTGAATTGTGCTGCCCAGTTGTTATCTTGTTTTATTATAGTACACCTTGCATGCAGTTGCAATATCATGACATTAGATGACAGTAATGCGAATACTATGGTACGTTGCCTTAGCCAGAAAGGGGTTTTTGCCTTTAAGTTGAATGTTGTATGCTGTAATTATCTACATGCTTAAGGCCTACTGAAATGCGATTTTCTTATATAAACGGGGATAGCAGGTCCATTCTATGTGTCATACTTGATCATTTCGCGATTTTGCCCTATTTTTGCTGAAAGGATTTAGTAGAGAACATCGACGATAAAGTTCGCAACTTTTGGTCGCGGATAAAAAAGCCTTGCCTGTACCGGAAGTAGCAGACGATATGCGCGTGACGTCACAGGCTGTGGAGCTCCTCACATCCGCACATTGTTTACAATCATGGCCACCACCAGCGGGAGCGATTCGGACCGAGAAAGCGACGTTACCCATTAATTTGAGTGACGATGAAAGATTTGTGGATGAGGAAAGCAAGAGTGAAGGACTAGAGGGCAGTGGGAGCGATTCAGATAGGGAAGATGCTGTGAGAGGCGGGAATGACTAAAACAGTAAATAAACACAAGACATATACAGCATATACTCTATTAGCCACAACACAACCAGGCTTGTATTTAATATGCCACAAATTAATCCCGCATAACAAACACCTCCCCCCTCCCGTCCATATAACCCGCCAATACAACTCAAACACCTGCACCACACACTCAATCCCACAGCCCAAAGTATCGTTCACCTCCCCAAAGTTCATACAGCACATATATTTCCCCAAAGTCCCCAAAGTTACGTACGTGACATGCACATAGCGGCACGCACGTACGGGCAAGCGATCAAATGTTTGGAAGCCGCAGCTGCATGCGTACTCACGGTACCGCGTCTGCGCATCCAAATCAAAGTCCTCCTGGTAAGAGTCTCTGTTGTCCCAGTTCTCCACAGGCCAATGGTAAAGATTGACTGTCATCTTCCGGGAACGTAAACAATGAAACACCGGCTGTGTTTGTGTTGCTGCAGTCGGCCGCAATACACCGCTTCCCACCTACAGCTTTCTTCTTTGCTGTCTCCATTGTTCATTGAACCAATTGCAAAAGATTCACCAACACAGATGTCCAGAATACTGTGGAATTTTGCGATGAAAACAGACGACTTAATAGCTGGCCACCATGCTGTCCCAAAATGTCCTCTACAATCCGTGACGTCACGCGCAGACGTCATCATACCGAGACGTTTTCAGCAGGATATTTCGCGCAAAATTTAAAATTGCACTTTAGTAAGCTAACCCGGCCGTATTGGCATGTGTTGCAATGTTAAGATTTCATCATTGATATATAAACTATCAGACTGCGTGGTCGGTAGTAGTGGGTTTCAGTAAGCCTTTAATGCCCTTTAATATTCAATGTGAACTTTCTCCAGCTGTAATTGTCTACAATTTGCTTACTGGTCAGAAGATACAATGAAAGAAACATAATTTAGAATCAGTATTTACTTGTACACGAGGCAGCTGCTTTTTGTTTGACGCAAATATTTGAAATATGCTCAGTAGCGCTGGGGAGTCAGACATCAACGGGTAGCGGACAAAACATCAATGGAGAGTCTGCAACTGGACATGATGTCACGTTGAACAAAGGTATCGATATACTGCACTGTTTGATTTTACCTGAATTTGGTACCTGGAAGCACCGACAGATTTCGGTTGGTACCTGTAAAACTTAGTGCCAATTTTGGTACCCGTCCCTAGTAGTGACGTGCTACATTCACTTAAGTAATTGTTTAGATGAAATTGTACTTGTCAGACTACTTTTTATGCAACATATGTTTTACTTTATTATTTGTTTTATTATGAAGCTACTTTACGTTACAATGAATATCATTCTGATCACTACAATGATTACAGCTTGCAAATACGTAGATTATATTGTTTGGGCTTGTCAAAGACACTTCTTCTAGTCGGCGCTGTCACATGACTGTTTCACCAATTCAACCTGAGCACTAGTGACGTTTGACACCATTTTACTAATCAAACGCCGCCTGGCAGGCACACAATTGCACTCAAACATATTTGCGGACCCTCTGTAAAAAGTGGCATAGAGTATGTGCATCAAAGCCCAGCAATGAAGAATCGTCAGAAGAAAGATAGAAGAGGCGGTACATTGCTTCAATCAGTGTTTACCATACAAACTACGGAAATGTGCATTTATTATTGCATATATTGTAGTAGTGTCACACACACACACACACACACACACACACACACACACACACACACACGCACACGCGCATGCACACACACACAACACACACGCACACACAATAGGGGTGGAACAGTTCACAGAGTTCAGTTTCAGTTTATTTCGAACATGCACGCCATACAATTACAATGTAACGCATCACATATTTCCAGTTGTTTCATTACAGCACGTCCAAAAAGGAGTAGGAAGAAGCAGAGCTTATTTAATCCTACCCGCTTTTCATATCATAGCAATTTTATCTCATTTCCTTCTTTTCTGTTTGTGACAGAACAGTGAATGAATAAATAATAAAAAAATAATTAAATAAATATACCATAAGTAAGTAAACAAATATTAAATACATAAATAAACATTATCTTAAAAAAAAAAGGTTCAGGATGTTCATCATAATTGTTGTTCTTTGTACTTTGTGAACACTTGTAGTTTCAACAGTCTCTTAAACTGAATCATATTGGTGCTTTGTTTGATTTCTTTGGTTAATCCATTCCATAATTTAATTCCACATACAGATATGATAAAGCTCTTAAGTGTTGTACGTGTATACAAATGTTTTGAATTAGATTTTCCTCTAAGGTTATATTTCTCCTCTTTTGTTTTAATAATAATAATAATACATTTTATTTATAAGGCGCCTTTCTGGGCACTCCAGGACATCGTACAAAATCACAACAATAAAATCAAATTGGATAAAATAACAATAACAACAACAACAGCAAAGAGAAAAGAAAAGATGATTACAATGAATAAGCAGTCAGGAATAGGTGTGTTTTGAGTCTTGATTTGAAGAGGGATATTGAATCTAAGTTGCGAAGGTCTGGTGGTAAAGAGTTCCAAAGATGTGGGGCAGAGCAGCTGAAAGCTCGGGCACCCATGGTGGACAGTTTAAATAAAGGGACAGTGAGATGGATGGATGAAGAGAATCTTAGGGAATGTGAGGGCGTGGCGACATGGAGCAGGTCAGAGAGCTATGATGGAGAGAGGCTATGGATGGCTTTGAAAGTGAGGAGAATTGTTGAGAAGAATAGTTGTACATTCTTGGGTAGCAGGTTATTGTTTGCTTTGTACATAATGTTAGCTGTTTGCAAATGCACCAAATCGTTAAATTTCAATATTTTTGGTTCAATAAATAAAGAGTTTTGTATGTTCTCTATATTCAACATTATGTATTATTCTAATTGATCTTTTTTGTAACACAGTTAGTGAATGAAGCGCACATTTGTAGTTGTTTCCCCATATTTCTGCACAATAACTCAGATATGGTAACACTAGTGAGCAGTAGAGAATATGAAGTGATTTTTGGTGCAGAACATATTTTGTTTTGTTCCTTATAGAAATATTTCTTGCCACATTATGATGTATCTTTGTATATGAGGTTTCCAATTCATTTCATCATCTATTATTACACCCAAAAATGTTACCCTTTCAATGTTAACTTTGTCTATTTGTATTTGTGTTTGACTTTCTCTTCTACTGTTACCGAACAGCATTATTTTAGTTTTTCTGAGATTCAAAGATAGTCTGATTGTGTCAAACCATCTTTTTAATTTGTTAATTTCTTCTTTTATTATTTGTATTAGCTTCTGTGTGTTCTCTCCTGAACAAAACACAGTTGTATCATCTGCAAATAATACTAACTTTAAGTCCTTTGTAACTTTACAAATGTCGTTTATATAAAGATTGAACAATTTTGGTTCCAGTATTGATCTCTGAGGTACGCCACAATATATTTTTAGCTCTGTGGAAGTGTGTTTGCCTATCTTCACATATTGCTTCCTGTTGGTTAAGTAGCTTCTTACCCAGTTCAAGACCAACCCTCAGATTCCATACCGTTCTAATTTGTTTATTAAGATACTGCGATTAATTGTGTCAAATGCTTTTAAAAAATCCATAAACACTGCAGCAGCACATTTTTTACTATCTATTGCATTTGTGATCTCTTCCATTATTTTGATTAATGCCATTGATGTTGAAATGTTGGCTCTGTATCTGTATTGGTTGTCTGTGAGTGTTTCATATTATTTGTGAATTTGTCCAATCTGTTGTTTAACAATTTTTCAATGATTTTAGAAAATTGTGGAAGTAGAGAAACAATTCTATTGTTTGTAAACTGGTGTTTGTCACCAGTTTGATAAAGTAGTACGACTTTTGCTATTTTCATTTTATCTGGGAGTTTGCCTGTTTGAAATGATAGGTTTATGATAAATGTTAAAGGTTCTGAAATCTCTTCAATAACTTTTTTTTATAGTTTCCATACCAATTCCGTTACAATCAGTTGAGGTCTTGGATTTAAATTTTTTGACAATGTTGATTATTTCCTCCTATGTCACACTTTCGAGGAACATCGAGCTGGGATTTCTATCTATGGTGTCATTCAAGTCCTCAACTGACTCGGCATCTGTAATCTTTCCTTCCAGGTTGGTTCCAATGTTCACAAAGTACTTATTGAAGTTTTCAACCACTTCCTCATATTGTCATTTTTTACATTTCCATCTAAGAAGTATTTAGGAGAAGTCTTACTAGCATCTTTTTTAATAAACACCGACATTTATTTAATAATACCACCTTAACATTTGACAACCAAACAATTACACAAAGTGACTCAGTAAAGAATCTGGGTATTATCTTCGACTCAACTCTCTCGTTTGAGTCACACATTAAGAGTGTTACTAAAACGGCCTTCTTTCATCTCAGTAATATCGCTAAAATTTGTTCCATTTTATCCACTAGCGACGCTGAGATCATTATTCATGCGTTCGTTACGTCTCGTCTCGATTACTGAAACGTATTATTTTCGGGTCTCCCTATGTCTAGCATTAAAAGATTACAGTTGGTACAAAATGCGGCTGCTAGACTTTTGACAAGAACAAGAAAGTTTGATCATATTACGCCTATACTGGCTCACCTGCACTGGCTTCCTGTGCACTTAAGATGTGACTTTAAGGTTTTACTACTTACGTATAAAATACTACACGGTCTAGCTCCGTCCTATCTTGTCGATTGTATTGTACCATATGTCCCGGCAAGAAATCTGCGTTCAAAGAACTCCGGCTTATTAGTGATTCCCAGAGCCCAAAAAAAGTCTGCGGGCTATAGAGCGTTTTCTATTCGGGCTCCAGTACTATGGAATGCCCTCCCGGTAACAGTTAGAGATGCTACCTCAGTAGAAGCATTTAAGTCCCATCTTAAAACTCATTTGTATACTCTAGCCTTTAAATAGCCCCCCTTTTTTTAGACCAGTTGATCTGCCGTTTCTTTTCCTTTCTCCTCTGCTCCCCCCTATCCCTTGTGGAGGGGGAGACACACAGGTCCGGTGGCCATGGATGAAGTGCTGGCTGTCCAGAGTCGGGACCCGGGGTGGACCGCTCGCCTGTGCATCGGTTGGGAACATCTCTGCTCTGCTGACCCGTTTCCGCTCGGGATGGTTTCCTACTGGCCCCACTATGGACTGGACTCTCACTATTATGTTGGATCCACTATGGACTGGACTCTCACAATATTATATCAGACCCACTCAACATCCATTGCATTCGATCACCCCTAAAGGGGAGACCGAATGCTTGTAAAAGACCGAAACACTTGTAAAAAATACTAGGAGGTGAAGCAAATATTCCTTTACCCCATTATTGAGTTACTGATATCTCACCAGCTACCAGCTGCCAGGTGCACAAGCAACACATTGTTACCTGAGGCGCTATCTGCTGGAAGTTGCGCAGTTTTGCAGAATGAAAAACTAAAGCTAAAATTCAAATAATAATACAAATAAATTATGTAAATAAAAACTTATGTTAAATGAAATGCACTCTGTACACATTAAAATATGTAATGATAAAATCTCAGTAGTTAAAATCTTTGCGATGACCTGGGTTACAGTGCTACAACTAGCGACTATTTTCATCGTCGAATAGTCATCGTCTGTAAGTGTCGTTGAAACTTACACTTAATATTTTTGTTTTAAGGGTTAATATTTTCTGTTGAAAATTGTAGTAAAGTGAAGTACTTCTTATGATGCTTAACTAGAACTTTTAATGAAGCCCAGCACACAGATACAACATACACAGCCGTTAGCTCTACTGCTGTCAAAACACTGCTAGCCCCGTTGCCTAGGACCCCACCTGAACCCCTGGTGGTGGTCCCGGTGCTGCCTGAACAAAAAGGCATTTTAACATTACAACATTCCCTCCACCCATAGTCCAGTCAAATATTCATAGTACCCTCTTAGTATAATACACAACCCCCAGAAATCACTGAGTCTGTATGAGAACATAGTCCTTAAGATATGATGGAGGTTTCCTTTGGCGAGCGGTGTCCCTGACTCCCACTTCTGCATCCTGTGCTTGATCGCCTGGTTCCGGCTCATCGGGTTCCTGATCAACTAGTTCCTGATCAACTGCTCCTTGTGGCGCTGAATGGAAATCCTCTGGAAAACTGTCCTCTGATGTGTCACGAAGAGTTTCCTTCTGATCATAACGTGGACGGATCCTGATGTCTTCTCACCAGCTTGCCATCTTGAGTTTTTGCTGTCCAAGAAACTGGACCAGTCCTCTCCACGAGTCTCGCCTGAATCCATTTCTGGCCTGCATATCCTCGTATGTATACGGCCTCGCAGTCTGTGAACACTCGGTCCCTGGCCCTTTTGTCATGGTTCTGTTTTTGTTTTGCCTGGTTTGAGCCCACTTTGTCTGACAGTGCTGGCCGGACCATGTCCAGCTGCGTTCGCAATCTCCTGTTCATTAGCAGCTCCGCAGGCGTAATGCCGGTTGTAGTCTGAGGGGTTGATCTGTATTTAAACAAGAACCTAGACACCTTTGTTTCCACACTTCCCTCCCCCATCTTCTTGATGGCTTCCTTGAAGACCCGCACAGCGCGCTCCGCACAGCCATTTGAGGACGGGTGGTATGGGGCTGTTGTCACATGTTTTACGCCATTTTTCCTGAGGAAATTTTCAAACTCTGCACTGACCAGACTTGGCCCATTGTCTGTAACCAGACTTGCTGGGATGCCATGAGTGGCAAATATGCTTCTCAATTTCTCAATAGTTATTGAGGAGGTTATGGACTGCATTGGGATGACCTCCAGCCACTTGGAGTAAGCATCGATGACGATCAAAAACATTTTTCCTAGAATGGGCCCGCAAAAATCCAAATGTAGTCTCATCCATGGCTGATTTGGCCACTCCCAGGGATGCAGCGGCGCGGCCGGAGGTGTGGCCTGGTTAGCTTGACATGTATGGCATCTGCCCACTGCTGCCTCCAACTCCTCATCCATGTTGGGCCACCACACGTAACTCCGGGCTAGGGACTTCATCCTCGAGACCCCTGGATGAGCTGCATGTAGCTCTTCCGTCATTACCTGCCGACCCTGAGGTGGTATTACCACCCTTGTCCCCCACAGAAGGCAGCCATCCTCCACACTCAGCTCATGCTGTCTTTTCATATACGGCTTCACTCGTGGATCAGCACATACCTTGGGCCAGGAACCATGTAACAGCCATTGTTGCACTCTGGACAATATTGGATCTCGTCTGGTCCAGTCCCGGATCTGCTTGGCTTGCAATGGTGTGCCATTCATGTGTTCCATCAGCATTATTACCTCTTCCTCGCGTGGTGTACTGCTGGGCATGACTGGTAATGGGAGTCTGCTTAAGGCATCAGCGTTCTCATGTTTCGAGCCTTCCTTGTATTCTAAGGTGTATTCATAAGCTGCCAAAAGCAAGGCCCACCTCTGCATTCTGGCTGCCGCCAACTGTGGAATGCTTTTGCTCTCACCCAAAAGACCCAGCAGCGGTTTGTGATCTGTGATGATGGTGCAGTGCTTGCCGAAAATATATTGATGAAATTTTTTTAGGCCAAACATAATGGCTAGTGCCTCCTTTTCCAATTGAGAGTAACCCCTCTCAGCCACTGTTAGTGAGCGGGACATGTATCCAATGGGCTTCTCTGAACCATCCGTGAAACGGTGAGATAGAACGGCCCCCACACCGTATGGCGAAGCATCACAGGCCAGATAAAGTGGCTTTCTGTCATCAAAGTGTATCAATAGTTTATCAGATTGGAGACACTTTTTTGCTGCCTCGAATGCTCGACTCTGATTCGTCGTCCATTTCCACGCATTTCCCTTTCTCAACAGTTCGTGTAAAGGCTCCAAGATGGTGGATATGTTTGGCAAGAATCTGTGATAGTAATTTAGCATTCCAAGGAACGATTTCAATTGTGTCTGGTCAGTTGGCTGAGGCGCATTTACAATGGCTTCAACTTTATCCGCCACTGTATGTATGCCGTTGCAGTTAATTTTGTAACCGAGATACACTACCTCGGGTGCCATGAACACACATTTTTGTCGTCGCAAGCGAAGGCCTGCAGCTGCAATTCTCTCAAGCACCTCTCCGAGATTTTTTAAGTGGCTAGCATCATCCTTCCCTGTCACTAAGATGTCGTCCACTCTCACCACTACTTGAGGCAGTCCTTGCAATAGACCATCCATGGTGCGCTGGAAAATGCCTGGTGCCGAAGACACTCCATACGGCAATCTTGTGTACTGGTATAGTCCTCGATGTGTGTTTATTGTTGTGAACTTCTTTGAGTCCTCATCTAACCTGAGTTGCTGGTATGCTTGAGACATGTCCAGTTTGGTAAATTTTTGTCCACATCCTAAAGTTAAAGTTAAAGTTAAAGTACCAATGATTGTCACACACACACTAGGTGTGGCGAAATTATTCTCTGCATTTGACCCATCACCCTTGATCACCCCCTGGGAGGTGAGGGGAGCAGTGGGCAGCAGCGGTGGCTGCGCCCGGGAATCATTTTGGTGATTTAACCCCCAATTCCAACCCTTGATGCTGAGTGCCAAGCAGGGAGGTAATGGGTCCCATTTTTATAGTCTTTGGTATGACTCGGCCGGGATTTGAACTCCCAACCTACCGATCTCAGGACGGACACTCTAACCACTAGGCCACCTAATACTGCTAACAAGTCCTCTGTTTTCGGGATTGGGTAGTTATCTAATTTTGACACTGGGTTTACAGTGACTTTATAGTCCCCACAGATTCTAGTTGTTTTGTCCGGTTTTATGATGGGCACAATGGGGGCGGCCCACTCTGAAAAGTTCACGGGTTCAAGAATGCCTTCCTTCTCCAGTCTTACTAATTCAGCCTCAACTTTGTCTTTTAGTGCATATGGCAGTGGTCGAGCTTTGAAATATCTTGGCTTGGCATCTCGCTCAACATAGATTTTTGCTGAGGCCCCGAGTAGCGTGCCCAGTTCCTTCTTAAAAACATCCTCAAGTCTTGTGAGTTGCTCATCTAAGTCATGCTGCATACTTAACCTCAGGCTAAAAACAGTGCTCCAATCTATTTTAATTGCTTTCAACCAATTTCTGCCCATGAGATTTGGGCCCTCTCCCTTTACCACCAGTAATGGTAATTGTTTAGCCTGCCCTCTGTAGTTCACTTGCACATGCAGTTTCCCTAACACTCCCACCTTGTCTTTGGTGTAGGTGTATAGTTTCACATGTGTGTGTTGGAGTCTTCCTCCCCCCATCTTTTGGTACGTGTCCTCAGTAATTATCGTCATGCCTGCTCCAGTGTCAATTTCAAATTCAACGTCATGTCCATTTATTCGTATGTGCTCTTTGTATGGTTCCACTTTCTCCTCCATAGTCAGGTTGTAGAGTGTGTGTGCATATTCTACGTTTTCGGTCTCATTTCCCAACCTGTAAGTTGCACCTGATGTTGGTCCTGAAGGTTTCCTTATCTGCCTGGCACTGTGACATTTTCTGGCCAAGTGCCCCCTCTTGTGGCAATTGTGGCAAACTGCATCAATGAACCGGCAGTCTGTCGGCCCATGACTACCACCGCACCTGAAACAGCCACTCAGTGGGACGCGCCGATCTGCTCCTAGCTGGACTTTGTGGACCGTTCCTTCTGCCCCAGTTAGTTGCAAGTCGGCCAGGTCCTTGGATGCTGTTTCCATTGATGTGGCCAAATCAATGGCGCGTGCCAGAGTCAATTTTTCATCATCCTCAGACAACAAACGACGTTGGATGCGATCCTCGTTGATACCACACACTAGTCTGTCTCTAAGCATTCCAAATTTGCAATGTTCCGTGAGCCTCCTTAGCTCTGCAACAAACGAAGAAACAGACTGACCTTGTTGTCTCAATTTGGAATGAAATTTGAATCATTCCACAATCAAACTGGGTTTTGGCGCAAAGTGATCCGTTAATTTCTGAAGCATCTCCGTCAATGTCATGTCTGCATCCGCCGGCTTACCGGGCTGGCACAAATCCCGCAACACTGCATATACTTTGGCCCCACACGAACTCAGGAAAATTGCCTTCTGTTGTCCTGCGTCTGTGATTTTGTTAGCCACGAAGTAAAAATCCAGTCTTTCAGCATACTGTTGCCAATCATCCGTAGCTTGGTCAAACTCCGTTAAATTTCCAAACAACGCCATTGAAGTCGTGATTTATCCTCGTCGCCAATGTAGTAAAGTGAAGTACTTCTTATGATGCTTAACTAGAACTTTTAATGAAGCCCAGCACACAGATACAACATACACAGCCGTTTGCTCTACTGCTGTCAAAACACTGCTAGCCCCGTTGCCTAGGACTGAACAAAAAGGCATTTTAACATTACAACAAAAATGATTATGGTTGTGAATTCATGTTACATTTTTTGTAAATAAGACACATTTTGTTTACTATAAAAGGGGCAATTTATTTCCTTTGTTACACCGCTATTCTCGCGAGGTTTTGGTTTACTATTGGAAGTTGCGAGACCTGCACTCGCCCAGACATGCAAAGGACTTTGAGCGAGCCATCAGCAGCAGCAAGAACATTTAGCGAGCTGAACAAGGTATTTGTCATATTGTGTCGAATTGTTCTGTATATTTATAAAGTACATTGGTTTAATTATTGTACGCTCATTTAGTATGCACAAGACTGAAATATTTGCTGCCCAAGAACCTCCGAAGTGGCAGGCGGCCACGAGGTAGCTATTTTGTTTAGCACTTTATTTGCCTGTGACTGATTTATGTCTAAAACATTGTATTTCATGTCTTGTCCTGTAGTTTTCACGACTTAAACCCAAGTAAAGAGCCCGTCTTTAAGAAGCCAAGCAATGCATGTATAAGGTTATAAGAATGAGTAAAGTGGAAATTAAGAAAGGACAGTGCTAAAGGAAAAACGAGTGGTTTAAGTCAAGTTTAAAGGTCCACTATAAGTTTCTACAGCATATTTGTCAAAAGTAACTTAATTTGTACTGTATCTCAAAGTGATGCATTGTTGTTGAATTAAGAGTTTTGTGCATTTTGCTTAAGGTCAAAACAGCATTTTAAGTGTCTAAAAAGATATTTATAAGTTAAAGTCCAACTAAGCAGATTTGAAGAAGTATTTTTGGAATTTAAACCGTGTGTTAACCAAACGCTAAAGATGACTGACAAAGATAAAGAAGAGTTACCACTTAACGAAGTTGCAGAACATGATGAATTGCAAGCTACAGAACAACAAACTGTTTGTAAAAGTGAAAGACTAAGAACATTAACCGAAAAGGGTAAAGAGCTTCAAGAGGAGAAACTAAAGAGACTCCAACACAAATATGCACTTGTTTTTGAAAAATGGAGATATGAAGCAAGATTGAGCAGAGTAATGCTGAGAAAGGAAGCTTCAGAAAGTGAATTAAAGGAGTTAATCAATAACATAAACATCACTTGTAAAGATGTGCAAGTCGTTTATGACCAGATACGTCAAATACAATCTCCTGAAGCAGACATTAGACGTAAAGTTGATGCATGCACGTCATTCTCCGGATTTATAGTCAACAGAGCTGAGAAATGGCTTGGAGGAGACATTGAGGATGACGAAGAATCGTGGCCAGATGTCAGATCATGCTTAGGATCTGAAAGTTATAGATCAAGGTCAATATCACAAAGGTCCAAAAGTGGTTCAGGACAATCCTGCTCACAAATAATAAAAAGAATGGAAGCTGAAGCTGAAGCAGCTGCATCTCAAGAAATACTAGCAGTAATGGACGAGCAGGAAAAGGAAACAGCTGAACTACAAAAATTGGAACTTGAGAATTTTGCAAGGCAACAAGCAATAGAAGAGCAGCGTAGAAAGATCGACCGCTTGGAAGAAGTTAAGAAAATGAATGCTGCCAAAGCTCGCGTAAAGGTTTACGATGAAGTTGAAAGTACTGCTGAAAGTCGAAGTTTGTTACACAGTATTAAAGCAGCGAGTGAAACCCAAGCAATCCCTATCACACCAAGCACTCCCTTTCAAGCTATAAACACAACCCAAGTCTTTCATGCTACAAGCCATGCGTTTGCTCCACACATTCAACAAACTCCTATCATACAAGCAAAGGCCACAAGTCAAACACTCAAAGCATCAAGTCCACCATTCATCCCTCAAGACACACAAGTTCAAATGGTTGTAACGCAACCACAGTCAAATTCGGATCTAGTTAGCATACTAGCACAAGCAATAAGTGTAAATCGACTTCCAACTCCAGAACCTGCATTGTTCACTGGAGACCCACTAAAGTTCAAAGACTGGCAGTTGTCATTCGAATCCTTAATTGAAAGAAAGAACATTCCCAAAAATGAGAAACTTTACTATCTCAGGAAGTATCTCGGTGGATCTGCAAAAAGAGCAGTAGAAGGATTTTTCCTATTAGGCACAGATGAAGCGTACAACTCAGCTTGGAAAGTGCTGGAAAAGCGTTTTGGAGATCTGTTCACCATAGGAAAATGCTTCAGAGACAAGCTTCATGGTTGGCCGAAAATAAGCTACAAAGATGGAAGTGAGTTAAGGGAATTTGCTGACTTTCTTGGAAGTTGTGAAGCTGCGATACCACACATAAGGGTATTAGAAGTTCTCAATGATTGTATGGAAATTCAGAGACTCTTGTTGAAACTTCCAGATTGGTTGACTACAAGATGGAACCGCACAGCCATGAAAATAAGACAAACAAATAATGGAGAGTATCCATCCTTCCGCACGTTTGTGGAGTTTGTGTCTATGGAAGCTGACTTAGCGTGCGATCCCATAGCCTCAATGCAAGCACTCAAAGGTTTGGACACAAGTAAACCCAAACATTCACGCAGTCAAGTCATTCAAGCAGAAGCGTTTACTACAAACTCAAGTCACTCAAAAGGCTCAGGTCACACAAATACTGTAACCTGTCTCTTCTGCAAAAGGAATGGCCACACGCTTGATAAATGTTTCAAGTTCACGGAAAAAATGGTTCAAGATCGTATCAAGTTTGCACAGACAGAAAAGCTGTGTTTCGGATGTTTAAAGACTGGACATCATTCAAAGAAGTGCGATAAAAGGAGCACATGTGAGAAATGTCAAAGGAGACATCCTACATGTCTGCATGACGACAAGTTCATGGAACGTAAAAAGGCAACACCTGCAAAGAGTGAAGATAACTCTCAAGACAAAGTAGACACTAAAGTCACAAAGGATGAAGACAAATCTACCGCAATCTCTAACAGGGTAACTCAAGACACCTCAAGCACATTGACATCCTCTATACTACCTGTCTGGGTCTCATCCACAAACCACCCAGAGAAAGAAGTTCTAGTGTATGCGCTTCTCGACTCACAGAGCGATACATCTTTCATCTTGGATGAAGTAGCTCAAGATCTCAAATAAAAGCAAAGCCAGTCTGCGGCTATCTACTATGTCCGCCAAGTCAACAGTTATACCATGTGAGAAGCTGGTAAACCTTCAAGTCAGAGGATATAAGTGGGGAAAGAAAATCATATTACCACCAGTCTTTACTAGAGAGTTTATCCCAGTAAACAGGTCACATATCCCGACGTCTGAAACCGCTTTGAGGTGGCCTCATCTGGAAAAGCTAGCAGATAAGTTACCACCAATGCTCGAATGTGAAGTTGGCCTTCTTATCGGCTATAACTGTCAACAAGCCCTTCTACCAAGAAAAGTTATTGCAGGCAAAGAAAACCAACCCTACGCACAGCTAACCGATCTCGGCTGGAGCATAGTTGGTTGCTCGTCTCAAGTCCACAATCACAATGATGCCATCGGCACAAGTCACAGACTCATTGTGCGTGAAGTAACTCCTGTGTCACAACCAGCAGTTGAACTCAAACAAGAAGTGCGTTTTGTATGCAGAACTCAAGTAAAGGAAGTCAGTCCAATTGATGTGATAAAGGCTTTGGAATCTGACTTCTCTGAGCATGCAACAGACGACAATCCAATTTCTCAAGAAGACATTTTGTTCCTGACAAAGGTGACAAAAGGTATACAACAAAAGGAAGACGGTCACTACGAACTTCCACTACCATTCAAAACAGACAATCCAAATCTTCCAAACAACAAACAATATGCTGAACACAGATTGTCTTCATTGGAACGTAGACTCAAAAGGGATGAGAAATACTACAATGATTATGTCAAGTTTATGGACGACATCATAACCCACGGAGACGCAGAAAGAGTCCCAGTACAAGAGCTGGATAACACGACAGCGTGGTACACCCCTCACCACGGGGTTTACCACCCCCATAAGCCTGCAAAGATCCGCGTGGTTTTTGATTGTTCTGCCCGTTTCCAGGAAACCTCTCTCAACGATCATCTTCTGACTGGACCAGACCTTACCAACGCACTGGTCGGAGTGTTATGCCGCTTCAGAAAGGGTCCCATCGCCTTCATGTGTGACGTGGAGAGAATGTTCCATCAATTCTATGTTGTCAAGGAACATCAAGACTACCTGAGATTTCTCTGGTGGGACAAAGGTGATTCGAACTCTGAACCTTCAGTGTACAGGATGAAAGTGCACCTTTTCGGGGCAGCTTCCTCTCCCGGATGCTGTAACTTTGGACTCAAACATCTTGCATCTCAAGGTAAAGACAAGTTCAGCAAAGAGACTGTCAAGTTCATCCAAAGAGGTTTTTACGTTGATGATGGACTTGCTAGTGTAACGTCAACAGCCGAAGCTATAAAGCTGGTCGAAGAGTCAAGAGCACTTTGCAAGACAGGCAAACTCCATTTGCATAAGTTTGTGTCAAACAATAAAGAAGTGCTCGAAGCAATTCCCCAAGAAGAACAAACTTAAGCCAAAGACCAAGACCTGGCTCTTGGAGAACCCCACGTTGAACGCGCACTCGGAGTACAATGGTGTATCGAGGCAGATGAATTCCAATTCAGAGTCCAAGTCAAAGACAACCCGTTGACAAGGAGAGGGGTGCTCTCGACCGTTGCATCAGTCTATGACCCCCTTCGGTTTGTCGCCCCATTCATACTGATTGGAAAGCAAATACTCCAAACGTTGTGCAAAGACAAAGTAAATTGGGACGACGATCTCCCAGACCACATACTACCACGGTGGGAAGCATGGTTGAGAGACCTGCCCAAACTGGCAGCTCTGAAAATCCCACAAAGTTACTCACAAGACAGCAATGTTGTACAGTGCGAGTTACATAACTTCTCAGACGCAAGCCTCGAAGGTTATGGCGCATGTTCATACCTCAGAGCAATAAGTAAAGAAGGAAAAATCAGTTGTTCACTAGTCATGGGTAAAGCGAGAGTTGCACCGACTAAACAAACCACCATACCAAGACTCAAACTACCATCAGTCCGCAACGCAGATGTAATCAAGCGAGAACTGGAAATTGAAAATCTCAAGGAATATTATTGGTCAGATTCACAAGTCGTATTGGCATACATATCCAACGATGCAAAAAGATTTCACACATTCGTCGCCAATCGAATCCAACGAATAAGACAAAGCACAAGTCCTGAAAAATGGCATCTCGTCAGCTCAGAAAACAACCCTGCTGATCATGCCTCAAGAGGTTTAAGTGCAACTCAGCTGAAAGAATCAAACTGGTTAAAAGGCCCAGATTTCCTGTGGAAACAAGATATTCCAGTCAATAAGGAAATGGTGGGAGAGATCGAAGAAACGGATCCCGAACTCCGTAAAGGTCACACGCACACAACACAGTCAAAGGAAGCAAACCCAGTGCTACAACATTTACAGAAATTTTCCGATTGGTCAAGAGCAATAAAGGCCATCGCCAGACTCAAGAGATTCATCAAAGAATATAAAGGTATCCAACAAAGAACAAAGTCACAGATCTTGAAGAGAGAAAGGATGCAGAAGTGTTCATCATCAAGCTAGTGCAAAGAGAAGCTTTCCCTGAGGAAATAAAGAAAATCCGATCTCAAAAAGAAAATTCTCTACACAAGCACAACAGACTAATACAGTTGAATGCTTTCCTGGACAAGTCAGATGTTCTCAGGGTGGGAGGAAGATTATCCCAATCAGCCTTACATCATGATGTGAAACATCCCGCAATTCTTCCCAAAGAATCTCACGTGTCAGCCCTACTCGTCAAACATTACCATGAACGTGTACATCACCAAGGAAGAGGCATGACTACAAATGAATTGCGTGCAAATGGAATATGGATCTTAGGATGTGGAAATGTTGTTTCATCGCACATCTACCGCTGTGTTAAGTGTAGAAAATACAGAAAAGCTACAAAGGTCCAACAGCGACAGAAATGGCAGAAAGTTTCAAGAAACCTGCAAGTAAATGATATTGTGATCATACAGGATGACAACGCTCCAAGATGTAAATGGAAACTAGCTCGAGTGATAGAAACTTTGGAAAGCCCAGACGGCAAAGTTCGAAAGGTGAAGTTGAAGACCAGTGAAACCACTTTTGACAAAAGGAAACCACTGATGAGACTGATATACCTAGAAAGACCTATTCACAAAGTCGTGACCCTACTTGAGACTGACTTACACAGTAAAACAGACTCTAACCAGGATTCTTCTTAAAAAAATCACATTGAGAGACAATGAGTGATTTTGGTGGGAGTGTAAGTGTCGTTGAAACTTACACTTAATATTTTTGTTTTAAGGGTTAATATTTTCTGTTGAAAATGATTATGGTTGTGAATTCATGTTACATTTTTTGTAAATAAGACACATTTTGTTTACTATAAAAGGGGCAATTTATTTCCTTTGTTACACCGCTATTCTCGCGAGGTTTTGGTTTACTATTGGAAGTTGCGAGACCTGCACTCGCCCAGACATGCAAAGGACTTTGAGCGAGCCATCAGCAGCAGCAAGAACATTTAGCGAGCTGAACAAGGTATTTGTCATATTGTGTCGAATTGTTCTGTATATTTATAAAGTACATTGGTTTAATTATTGTACGCTCATTTAGTATGCACAAGACTGAAATATTTGCTGCTCAAGAACCTCCGAAGTGGCAGGCGGCCACGAGGTAGCTATTTTGTTTAGCACTTTATTTGCCTGTGACTGATTTATGTCTAAAACATTGTATTTCATGTCTTGTCCTGTAGTTTTCACGGCTTAAACCCAAGTAAAGAGCCCGTCTTTAAGAAGCCGTGCCTGTGTTGTCATTTCGGAGCCACATCGTCTATGAGCGATTAGTCGACTAATTGGATTATGAAGTGCACGGCAATTCAGTGGCTCTAATTTTTGCCGTTTGCTTTTAAATTCAGCTTGGGAAATGTTCAGGTATGTGCTAACTTTGAAGCTTGCGCTGTGGAAGGCGGCTGCATCTCCAGTAGTTCTGTAGTTCTAGATCTTTTAAACTTATCTTTTATCTTTTATTATTATTACTATTTATTAGAGCTTTTAATCTTTTTTATGTTTTCCATAACAGTGCAATACATTTTCATAACATGGTCACTACCAGAGGTGTGGACTCGAGTCACATGACTTGGACTCGAGTCAGACTCGAGTCATGAATTTGATGACTTTAGACTCGACTTGACAAAATGTAAAAAGACTTGCAACTCGACTTAGACTTTAACATCAATGACCTGTGACTTCACTTGGACTTGAGCCTTTTGAATTGACATGACTTGACATGACTTGCTACTTTCCCCAAAACCCAAAGATGAAAAAGTTATTCGGGAGCCATCCATCCATCCATTCTCTACCGCTTACTCCCCTCGGGGTCGCGGGGGGCGCCGGAGCCCATCTCAGCTACAATCGGGCGGAAGGCGGGGTACACCCTGGACAAGTCGCCACCTCATCACAGGGCCAACACAGATAGACAGACAACATTCACACTCACATCCACACACTAGGGCCAATTTAGTGTTGCCAATCAACTTATCCCCAGGTGCATGTCTTTGGAAGTGGGAGGAAGCCGGAGTACCCGGAGGGAACCCACGCAGTCACGGGGAGGACATGCAAACTCCACACAGAAAGATCCCGAGCCCGGAATTGAACCCAAGACTACTCAGGACCTTCGTATTGTGAGGCAGATGCACTAACCCCTCTGCCACCGTGAAGCCCTACCCAAAGATGAAAAAGTTATTCGGGAGCCATCCATCCATCCATTCTCTACCGCTTACTCCCCTCGGGGTCGCGGGGGGCGCCGGAGCCCATCTCATTATTCGGGAGCGTTCCGTATTTTTCATTGTGTACTTGTCTATCAGCGTTGCGTGTGTCAGCTGGTGTGGTCTCAGTACAACAGCCAATCAAATTAGATCTACTTTGTTTTCATCACACAGCATTCATCCAATCAAATTGCAGGACAACCAACGAAGAAGACATGTCCAAACCACACGCCAGTGAACAAAAAATGATACCTAAAATAATTTCGTTTGGGTATAAAAATTACGAGGTGGTCAACACAAAACGGTTTGCAGTATGCAACACATGCGGTTCGGAAATTACTGATGGAGAGGCAACAACTTCCAACTTCGTCCGGCATTTGAAGTTGCACAAAGAACGGTAAGTTTTGAATGTGAGATAACGTTTATTGGCTAAGTAACGTGACTTTTATTTGCTGTGTAGTTAAATCAGTGAGGCTGTAAACTCACTGCTAACGTTATAACGTTATTGCAAACACGGGAATCTGTTGCAGTTCACTACCTTATTCATACTTTTTGTTCAGTGATTTTTTTTAAGCAGGGTTACGTTAGTCAATATATCACACGTAACGTTAGACGGCGGTCAGCAGCACCGTGTATTTTAGCCACCTAAAAAAAGACAAAAATAGTAAAATAAAGGTCAGTTAAAATGTATACTATATTATGAATATGTGTACCGTTTTAGCTAGCTTTCTGACATACTGTTGGTTGTTTACCTCAGTGGTCCCCAACCACCGGGCCGCGGTCCGGTACTGGTCCGTGGATCGATTGGTATCGGGCCGCACAAGAAATATATATATATATATATATATATTTTTTTTTTTTTACTTTTTTTAATTAAATCAACATAAAAAACACAAGATACACTTACAAGTAGTGCACCAACCCAAAACAACTCTCTCCCCCCTTTTGTTCTGGGCATTGAACATGAAGACTCTTCCTTCACTGTTCCGAGTGGCCATGAGAGTCTTGGCAGTGCCTGCCTCCAGTGCTCCAGTGGAGCGAGTTTTCAGCCATGGTGGCATCATACTACGCCCCCATCGTGCACAAATGACTGACAGACTCTTGGCTAATTTGGTCTTTTGCAAATGCAATGCAGCATAGGGCCCTGACATATAAAAAGTACATCTTTTTTGTTATGTTCACGTATATGTCATGTTTTTTCAATGTTAACACTTTTGTACAAATAAGTACATTTGCACTTTATTTTTCAATGTGTTTGTTCTGTAAAGGAATGAGTTAATGTTTAAAATGACTGGTTAATAGTGCTATTATAAAGTGCAATGTCAGCACAATTTTCTTTCCTGCAATTTAAAATGCACTTGTTTTAATAAATAAATACAGCGTTTGAAAAGCATACACAATCTGTGTTAATATATTAGTCTGTGGTTAAAAGGACTTGAAAGGACTCGAAACTCAAAATGCAGGACTTAGGACTTGACTTGAGACTTTCCAGTCTTGACTTTGGACTTGACTCGGGGCTTGCCTGTCTTGACTCGGGACTTGACTCGGACTTGAGGGCAAAGACTTGAGACTTACTTGTGACTTGCAAAACAATGACTTGGTCCCACCTCTGGTCACTACTGCCTAGTTTCTCTTGTTATATTCTTATTTTTACTGTTATATTTTTATTATTATTGTTGCTTTTTATTTTTATTCTTATTGTAATATTTTCTAATTTATTTCCATTTCTACCCCCATTATTTACTTTTTACTTTTTAAATTCGATCTCAATTCTGTACACTGCTGCTGGAATTTTAATTTTCCTGAAGGAACTCTCCTGAAGGAATCAATAAAGTACTGTCTATCTATCTATCTATCTATCTATCTATCTATCTATCTATCTATCTATCTATCTATCTAACTTACAATAAGATGACTACTCCATTCAAAACTATTTATTTAGACTGTACCTTTGCTGCTAATTAGGCAGTTACAAATACAATATATGTTAATCCTTTGTCCATTTAAAAGTGTTGATAAAAACAAAAAATATTTTTAATGTAAACAAAGCACAGTCAAAATAGCAGCAATAACAACACACAATACCTAAGATATCTAGCTTCCCCCAAAAGAAAATAGATTTTGTGATGATGTATTTAGAAAGCTGCACACAGATACACTATATTGCCAAAAGTATTTGGCCACCCATCCAAATGATCAGAATCAGGTGTCCTAATCACTTGGCCCGACCACAGGTGTATACAATCAAGCACTTGGGCATGGAGACTGTTTCTACAAACATTTGTGAAAGAATGGGCCACTTTCAGCGATTTCCAGTGTGGAACTGTCATAGGACAAATCCAGTCGTGAAATTTTCTCGCTCCTAAATATTCCAAAGTCAACTTTATTATAAGAAAATGGAAGAGTTTGGGAACAACAACAACTCAGCCATCAAGTGTTAGGCCACGTAAACTGACAGAGAGGGGTCAGCGGATGCTGAAGCGCATAGTGCAAAGAGTTTGCTGACCTTCTGCACAGTCAGTTGCTAAAGAGCTCCAAACTTCATGTGACCATCCAATTAGCCCACATACAGTACGCAGAGAGCTTCATGGAATGGGTTTCCATGACTGTGCAGCTGCATCTAAGCCATACATCACCAAGTCCAATGCAAAGCGTGGGATGCAGTGGTGTAAAGCACGTCACCACTGGACTCTAGAGCAGTGGAGACGCCTTCTCTGGAGTGATGAATTACACTTTTCCATCTGGCAATCTGATGGACGAGTCTGGGTTTGGAGGTTGCCAGGAGAACGGTACATTTCGGACTACATTGTGAAATTTGGTGGAGGAGGAATTATGGCGTGGGGTTGTTTTTCAGGAGTTGGGCTTGGCCCCTTAGTTCCAGTGAAAGTAACTTTGAATGCTCCAGAATACCAAAACATTTTGGACAATTCCATGCTCCCAACTTTGTGGGAACAGTTTGGAGCGGGCCCCTTTCTCTTCCAACTAGTGCACAAAGCAAGGTCCATAAAGACATGGATGACAGAGTCTGGTGTGGATGAACTTGACTGGCCTGCGCAGAGTCCTGACCTGGACCCTATAGAACACCTTTGGGATGAATTAGAACGGAGACTGAGAGCCAGGCCTTCTCGACCAACATCAGTGAGTGACCTCACCAATGCGCTTTTGGAAGAATGGTGGAAAATTCCTATAAACACACTCTGCAACCTTGTGGACAGCCTTCCCAGAAGAATTGAAGCTGTAATAGCTGCAACATCATATTGAACCCTATGGGTTAGGAATGGGATTGCACTTCAAGCTCTTATGTGAGTCAAGTTAGGTGGCCAAATACTTTTGGCAATATAATGTACATAGACAAAGTTTAGCTGGTGGACTTTGGCTAAAATTATAGTTAAATCTGTTTTTACACACAACTATGTCTCTCTGTTGTTAGCTAGCTGTCTAATGGGGAGGGTCGGAGAGCACCTTTTCCAGATGTCTGACATGCCTCTCCTTGAAATGCTCCCCCTAAGCATTCGTCCTGTGATTAAAAGTAAGGTTCGCTTTGCAAACTGATCAAATTATTTGTGTCTTTGACGTCGAAGAGGGGTAGTGGTGTGTATAGTCATATCATATTTTTCAATTGATAACATTTTACTATGAAAAGGATGTCCAAGTTATCAGGGGCGGCTTTCCAAAAACAATGGAACGGGGAGTGGAAAAAACCCTAAACAGAGGTAGGTGTATAGATTAAGCTAACAAACTTTTGACATTTTGACTTTTTATGGGCTAACAACAATAGTTAACCCTACCCACAGACCCTCGTAAGTAGTTGTAAATATCTCTCCACGTTTGTTAACCAAATTGTAAACTGTTAGCTTTTTGACTTTTCATTTGGGCCAAGTACCGTAAATTCCGTACTATAAGCAGCTACCTTTTTCCCAGGCTTTGAACCCTGCGGCATTTTAAAAAATGTGGCTAATTAATGGATTTTTTTTTACCGCTGACTGCCGGCCATATTGGAAATAGTTTTTTTTTTTTAAACAAGCAAACACACTGAATAGGTGTGCTATTGTTTGTGCTATGGCGCCATTTTTGGACAAGTTTGCTCACTGTAGGTGCAGCTTCTGTTTAAACTGAGCTATGAACACGTCGAAGGACTAGAGGCCGGTGGCTCTAACCTCCCATATCATGAAGACCATGGAGAGGTTGGTCCTGGAACAACTCAGCCCGACGATCAAGCCCCACCTGGAACCATTCCAGTTCGCCTACCAGCCCCGACTGGGAGTGGAGGACGCAGTCATCTACCTGCTGAACCGAGCCCACACCCACCTAGACAAGCCTGCGAGCAGTCTGAGGGTCATGTTTTTTTACTTCTCCAGTGTGTTCGATACCATACGGCCTGGGCTACTGGGTGTGAAGTTGGAGACGATGCAGGGGGAGGCCCCCTTGGTGTCCTGGGTTGTTGATTACCTGACTGACAGACCACAGTAAGTGCAACTGCAGGACTGTGTGTCTGACAGGCTGGTCAGCAACACCGGGGCCCCGCAGGGCACAGTCCTCTCCCCCTTCCTCTTCACCATCTACACCACCGATTTCCACTATCACTCAGAGTCCTGCCACCTTCAGAAGTTTTCTGATGACTCTGCGATAGTGGGGTGTATTGAGGATGGTGATGATGAGGAATACAGGGCACTGGTGGAGGACTTTGTCACATGGTGTGGAAAGAACCACCTCCAGCTCAATGTGACGAAGACCAAAGAGCTGGTTGTGGACCTGGGAAGGAGGAGGAGTACTCCGGCGACCCCTGTTTCCATCAGGGGGGTCGATGTGGACATGGTTGAGGATTATAAATACCTGGGAGTACACATCGACAACAAGCTGAATGAGTCAAAACACACTGAGGCACTCTACAAGAAGGGACAGAGCCGCCTCTACTTCCTCACGAGGCTAGGATCCTTCAACATCTGTAAAAAGATGATGAAGATGTTCTACGAGTCGGTGGTGGCGGGCGCCTTCTTGTACGTCGTGGCCTGCTGGGGCAGTGGACTGAGAGCGAGGGACGCAAACAGACTGAACAAGTTGGTAGAGAAGGCCAGTAACGTGGTGGGAGTGGAGCTAGACTCTCTGGCGGTGGTGTCAGAGAGGAGAAGTCTAGCAAAGCTCCTAGCCATTATGGACAACACCTCCCACCCACTACACTCGGACCTTGCGGGGAGAATGAGCACGTTCAGTGGAAGGCTCAGACTCCCAAAATGCAACACGGAACGACACAGGAGGTCCTTCATACCGACAGCCATCAGACTGTATAATGCATATGTTCCTTCTTGACTGTACTTAAATGTAGAATATATGTATAATATATTTATATTATTCACATGTGAATAATGCTGTATAGTATTTATTGTCTATTGTGAGCAAACTGTGGTACTGAATATACCCCAGGGATCAATAAAGTACTTTCTATTTTATTCTATTCTATGAACCGGAAGTACAATTGCTGCGCAAGCGTCTTTTCGTGTCGTTTTCGCCATTTCCGGGCCACAAGTGGCTGTCAAAGTGTCGGAATACCTCCTCAGACCTCTACTGTCCAGGTGAGATGCATGATTTGTGATCTACAATAAACTTCCAGCAGGGAGGCGAGGAATCAGCAGACCACTCGATGATGTAAACATAGGGACACACCGAAGTGATCACGGCGCCGCTATAAATAGTTTGTCTGCGTTAGCGCTTATAATAACAATATCACTAATACTTGGTTAATATACTCAAGACACGAAATGTAAACAGAATATTGTTGGCGGTTTTTGAATGGTTTTTTATTGGATTTTATGGGCGAAATAAAGGACCTTACATTGGCTCCGATGTAAGCAAACTTTTATTTACGTTTATTTACAGGTGAGAATGCATAGAAAAAAAATCCATCTGTCGTCATGTATTTCATAATGCTTGTGAATGATGGGTAAAAAATTTTTTTTTTAAATTGCAGTTTCCCCTTCAAGCTGGCCCTGAGTGTCACTATAATAAAACTGGACATACTGTGTTTATGTTCATCAACTGACATACAAACTTACTGTTTTGAAGACAGAACATCATTATTATAATGACAACAATATAATAGAACTGTATTGTTATTGCATTTAAAAAAGTACAACAAAACTAGTTTTCAGTACAACCCATACTTGCCAACCTTGAGACCTCCGATTTCGGGAGGTGTGGGATGGGGTGTGTGGTCGGGGGCAGGGGGCGTGGTTAAGAGGAGAGGAGTATATTTACAGCTAGAATTCACCAAGTCAAGTATTTCACATATATATATATATATATATATATATATATATAAATATATATATATATATATATATATAAGCTACAAATTACTCTCGATTAAATGTAGCTAAGCTACAGGGGAAGCTATCCTCGGAGAATTGTAGCAAACTACACTACAAGCTACTCGGTCCCTGCACCCAACTGTATATATTTATTTAGTTTGCCTTTTCTTTGGCCCACCCCTATAATGTTATTCATTTTCTCTCTGTACAGTAAACAACAGAATCTATCTATATAAAAAAAACAATGACTTGTGTGTTGTTTGGGAACAGTTGGTAATGGTTATGTGCAGTAAAACTTTTCATGAACTCAATGTGTGTTGGACATCTTAGATGAAGAGAGCAGTTACGATTTTGGTTTACAGAGTAAACAACAAAAAATTATGGTTTTGGTTTTCTCTAAACACATATATTTGTCGAAATATGGCCAAGGACAAACATGATTGTGGGTTTCCTGGACCTCATCTTTATCACTAAAGGAAAAATCTAATCCGCGGTAGAGGATCCCTCTGCCATTTTTAACTATGTTTCTTTCTTCTTTTTTTTGAGTCGTCGGCTTGAAGCCTCCCTCTGTCTCTGACTCCCTCGTCGTCATGTGACATGAGTGGGTGTCTGTTATGATTTTGCTTACTAGTTTCGATGACCAGCTTTATCTTGCCTCTGATTGGCCAGAATGTTTCGCCCTAAACTTAGCTAATTGTGACTCATCATACGAGCACCATGGATTTTCTCCGTATGAATGAATCTTTTCATTCATCCAGGTCATTGCATTTATTCTCCATATTTTTTTGTAGCTTTGATGCAAGCTACCTAGCTATATGGCTCTAAAAGTAGCTAAGGAAAAGCTACTCGTTAAAAAAGTAGTGAAGATACCGACAAGCTACTGGGAAATGTAGTTAAGCTACTTGTAGCTTGTTACTGCCTATCACTGACTGTAGTTTATGTTGGACTTTAATGTAATGATACAATGAAACTGAGGATGGCAGTAATGCAACATATATGAATGCAAACTGCCGTAAAACTGTAAAGAAGAAGAGTATGCAACACTGCACCATTGATGTCTTGTTTGCTGCCGTTCTGCCCCCGCATCATCGCGTCTCGGCTCGTCAAAGTTATTCTAGATTATAAATCATGCCTCTCATCTGGATAATAGGAGGATTTAGCCTTGAATCCAGACGTTTTTCATCTGTGACATTCAGTTAATACCCAGACATAGAGACAAACACACTACAACAGAAAACAGTGTCAGACTCAACAGCAACTTTTTTTTAACCCTTCGTGTGGATTAAAATTAATTATTCATCCAAACGGGAAGATATGGACATCCTATCAGTCGTCATCACAGTGAGAGCATACATTGTACAGTACGCAATCATTTTATTATTTTTGTACTTTGTTTTTCTTGTTCAGCACTTACCAATACTACTACATGATGCTTAATGTTTCACTAAAGTTGGATCTGTTAAGCAGAGCTTCTAAAACTTGTAGCTCACCCTCCTTATATTCAGGATCAAAAATTTCAGCTTCTGGACCATCATTTGTCCCAAAGTAATTGTTATTTGCTCCGACAAAGTCTGCATTGTTGTTAGTAGGGGAGGGATCCTACCTCTATGTCACTCGACCATGTGACTAGCTAGCTCATTATCTCTCAAAATGTCTCTAGAACCTTCGTGAGATTTGATCATATCTATTTATTCGCAAACTTTGGGAATCTATCGGTGTCATACATCAGATATATATGATAATATCTTCAATATGGAGGCAACTTGTTTTTCCACTCTACTGGTACTTTAAGACAAGACAAGGACAAGACAAACAGGCAAAGCAGGAGAGATTCGGGAGACGGAGGCGACTTGTATACCTTTGTTAAGAACCAGAAGAAGAAGACGCAATGGAGCAGATACCGATCTGATACTTTATGGAAATATGCCTAATGTGTCTGTTAGAATTTAAAAAGTAGTGTATTTCAAGTGTTGCTGCTTTTGGGGAATCATCTTCAAATGATATAAAAATCACAGGGTGGAAAAAATAAGGTTGTTATTCTGCAGTGAATACCTTATCTTATTTTCACCCCTGTATGTAGGGTCTCCAAATAGCCTACAACATAGGTGTCAAACTCTGGCCCGCCGTGTAATTTCACTTGGCCTTTGAGGCGATATCAAATTAACACTAGAGCTGGCCCGCCGATTATATTCAGCGGCGGTGCCGCGGTAACACCGCATTCACCGCTAATTCTGCCAACCCTCCCGGGAGAGTCCCAGATTTCAATGCCCCTCCCGAAAATCGTCACGTCCGCTTTTCATACAGTCCAACGTGTGCTGGTTCAGTCACTAATGTGCGGCTTCTGCACGCACACACAAGTGAATGCAAGCATACTGGATCAACAGCGATACAAGTTACACTGAGAGTGGCCGTATAAACAAGTTTTCTTAGAAATATACGCCACACTGTGAACCCACACCAAACAAGAATGACAAACACATTTCGGGAGAACAGCCGCACCGTAACACAACATAAACACAACAGAACAAATACCCAAAACCCTTTGCAGCACTAGCTCTTCCAGGACGCTACAAAGTGGGGAGGAGGGAGGGGGCGGGGGTTGGTGGTTGCGGAGGTGTATATGGTAGCGTCCCGTAAGAGCTAGTGCTGCGAAGGGTTCTGGGTATTTGTTCTGTTGTGTTTATGTTGTGTTACGGTGCGGGTGTTCTCCCGAAATGTGTTTGTCATTCTTGTTTGGTGTGGGTTCACAGTGTGGCGCATATTTCTAACAGTGTTAAAGTTGTTTATACGGCCACCCTCAGTGTAACCTGTATTGCTGTTGATCAAGTATGCGTTGCATTCACGTGTGTGTGCGTACAGAAGCCGCACATATCTTGTGACTGGGCCGGCACGTTGTTAGAATGGATGAAAAGCGGACATGACGACAGCTCAGAGGACGTTAAAGGCAGTGCCTCTAAGGCATGCCCCAAGACTGTGGTCCGGGTGGACTACGAGATATAATGACTGATGAACACCTTGGTTGGATAATGAAGGTTGCCACAGCTCAAAACCTGAGCCCCGACATTAATGAACTAGCATCCAAGAAAAGATGCCAGGTATCTGGCTTGGGCACATCAGATTAGATCATCCATCCATCCATTTTGTACCGCTTATTCCCTTTTGGGGTCGCGGGGGGCGCTGGAGCCTATCTCAGCTACAATCGGGCGGAAGGCGGGGTACACCCTGGACAAGTCGCCATCTCATCGCAGGGCCAACACAGATAGACAGACAACATTCACACTCACATCCACACACTAGGGCCTATTTAGTGTTGCCAATCAACTTATCCCCAGGTGCATGTCTTTGGAAGTGGGAGGAAGCCGGAGTACCCGGAGGGAACCCACGCAGTCACGGGGAGAACATGCAAACTCCACACAGAAAGATCCCGAGCCCGGGATTGAACCCAAGGCTACTCAGGACCTTCGTATTGTGAGGCAGATGCACTAACCCCTCTGCCACCGTGAAGTATATATATATATATATATATATATATATATATATATATATATATATATATATATACGTATATATATGTATATATATATATATATGTATGTATGTATGTATGTACGTATATATGTGTATATATACGTATATATATGTATATATATATATATATATATGTATGTATGTATGTACGTATATATATGTATATATATATGTATATATTAAGGCTGCAGCTAACGATTATTTTTCTATCGATTAATCTATAGATTATTTTTTCGATTAATCGGTTAATCTATATATTATTTTTTTCGATTAATCTATAGATTATTTTTCCTTTTACCGATTATTTTTTTAATTTAAAATGAAGATGAAAAAATAAATGTTGGCCAGTTTTTTCAAAAGGCATGACTTTTATTTACAAAAAAAAAAGTATGGCCACTCAGTCAACATTGACAACAACATGACAAAATATTCTGTAACAATGTAAACATTTAAAACTTTTAACATTTAACAAAATTAAAAGTAGCTTATTTGCTTTTTAATGTGCAAATATAAAAGTAAACATCCAGTGCAAATCTTAATATTCTGCAATAGTATAAGCATTTCAAAAGTAAAAGTATTGCTTATTTTGCTTTAAAATGTGCAAAAATAAAGATAAACATCCAATACAAAAAAGTGCAAAAGGAAATATTCTGTAACAGTGTAAACATTTCAACAAAAGTAAAAGTATTGCTTATTTTGCTTAATAACGCAACAATGATAGTATGATTAAAGTGAAAGTTAATTGTTGGTTTGTACATAGTATATGTAACTGTTAATGTTGTAAAAGGTATTTGCACAATTAGTTAACGTTAGCGTTAAAGAGGAGCGCGTCTTTGTAAACACTGAACAGGCACGCCAAACGCGCCTCTCAGAGCGAAACAGTGTTTTAGTTTATGAATTTACAACGCAGATATAAATGACACATTCATGTTTTCGTGTAATGATGACAACGTATACTCACGCGGACGATTGACTAGTTGATGGTGATGGCAAGAACGCTGTCGGGTGTTTTCTTTTCAAATGTTCCTTCATAGCCGTTGTGCTGCTATGATAGGCCATTTCCGCTCGACACAGTGTGCATACAACAACTGTCAAGTGTTTTGCTTTTTTCGCTGTGCTTATCCCACACTTGAAGGGATGTACCAATGCTGAATGTGGCTTCTGGATTTCACTCAAAAGACCAGACCGTAGTTACTTATTCCTTTTATTTTCCTTTAGTTTGCAACAGTTTATCCAATGAAGAAACAGCTTCTTTTTTCTTCTTTAGTCTTTTTAGCAGTCTTTAGCAGTGTTAGTAGACTTTAGTTTCTTTAGCTGTCATTAGTAGCCTTTAGTAGCCTTTAGCTTCTTTAGTAGGTGAAAAACCTTTAAGGACAAAACACCACAAGATTAACATGCTGTAAAAAAATCTATCAATTATCAATACCATAATTTACAATTATTAATTAGGCTATCAAACTCTTAACCATTAAACAAGTGCAAGAAAATGGACACATCTTTTCCCTTTAAGTTAAAACAGATTTTAAATAAATTGTCTCAACATAAATGCACCAAGATACATATAAAATACATTTAAACCCAGAAACACAATAGATAAATGCAGCAAAAAACCCAATATGCAAATACATAAATACCTAACCAATTAACCACCTATTTAGATACATATTTAAAATCCATATTCAATATAAATATATTATTAATTTAGCAGTGAAACACTCAATCTTAAACGCTGTCTACTGGTAGAAAAATGCCCCTTTTTCTACGCCCTCACCAACACAGTTAAATCCAACACTTTAAATTGAGCGACTTCACCCTCCTGATGAAGCAAACTGCTCCAACATTTATCAAACTAAGCAAAGAATATCAACACTAAACAACAGTTACATAACACACTGTGTGTATTTAGCCTCCAGACTAAGCACGCTACATGCATCTCACCAGCGCAACAAGTGCGCCACACCCACGAAGAGAAATATTAAATCTTACATACTTTTGTCACAACTCTGGGTTATCTGTAATGAACTAAACCTTTTTCCACTCTGCGCTGGCGTCTTTTGTACTCCTTGATTTGACACAGCGGTCTAATTACTGGGCTCGTGCCCCAGCAGATGAGACGGGAGCGCCCCGCGTTATACCTGCGCGTGAACGTAAACTGATCGGCTCTGATCATATAAGCCGACTGGCCGAAATAATGCCGAATTATATACATTTCCTGGGGTTGCCTAGGTGAATAGGGATGCGGATATGTGCTCTAAGATAAAATATAATTTTATTAAGTGGGGTTTGGCTGGTTGCTAAACAGCCACGGTTGCGAGCTCGCGCGTCAGCTGACGAGACAGCTGTTCGCCGCTACAACATTATAAGGCCGTTTATTGAAATACCACCACACTTTTGACGACTTTTGGCGTGCTTTTTTCCCTCTCGCTCGCACCGCTCGCATCGTCTGCTTGCGCTCCGCCATGACGGCAGTGTGACGTAAATATGCGACGCGTCGACGCATAAAAATGACGTCGACGTATTTACGTAACCGATGACGTCGACTATGTCGACGCGTCGTTTCAGCCTTAGTATATATATATATATATATATATATATATATATATATATATGTATATATATGTATATATATATATATATATGTATATATATATATATATATATATATATATATATATATATATATATATATATATATATATCCATCCATTTTCTACCGCTTATTCCCTTTGGGGTCGCGGGGGGGCGCTGGAGCCTATCTATATACTAAGGCTGAAACGATATATATATATTTATATGTGTGTATGTGTGTGTGTGTGTATATATATATACATATATATATATATATATATATATATATATATATATATATATATATATATATCAGTGACGTGCGGTCAGGTTCATGACTGGTGAGGCACTGACTTCATCACAGTCAGATTTACAAACATATGAACCCTAAAGAGTATCTTATTCACCATTTGATTGGCAGCAGTTAACGGGTTATGTTTAAAAGCTCATACCAGCATTCTTCCCTGCTTGGCACTCAGCATAAAGGGTTGGAATTGGGGGTTAAATCACCAACAATTATTTCCGGGCCCGGCGCCGCTGCTGCCCACTGCTCCCCTCACATCCCAGGGGGTGAGCAAGAGGATGGGTCAAATGCAGAGGACAAATTTCACCACACCTAGTGTGTGTGTGACAATCTTGGTACTTTAACTTAACTTTAACTTTACACATACAAACTGTAGCACACAAAAAAGCACATTTAATAAAAAAAACCTTATTATGGTCTTACCTTTACTTATCAGTGCGGGAACAATGGTGTTCGTGTTGGAGGAGTTGTGAATGAATGAAATATGAAATCCGTGCTGCAGTCTGCAGGTGTACCTAATGTTGTGTCCCTGCAGTCGTTTACGGCTCCTCCGGCGCGAGCATTGTTGTTTTTGCACTTTTTGGCTTCTTGTTAAGTGACTTTTTTAGGGTGGATTCGGTCTTGCACGTGGAGGGTTTGGGTGTGGGCTTTGGTTGGTGTGGCGCTCCCGTCGGGGGGTGCAGTCTGCGGCGGAGGTGCATTAACCGGCACCAGGAGGTGGGATTACGCGAGCCTCACCCAGTGCGTCTTCGCAGCAGTTTTATGATTGCTCAGCACAAGAAATACGTTACACACATACAGTTGTTGACAAAATACACTGTACATTATATACCTCAGCTAACTAAACTATGGAAATGTATAATATAATTCATATAGCAATACGGTCTCACTGCACATCAGGCCAGCAGTTAGCGGAGTCCGCAATCCATGGTGAGGCACAACTGAGTGACGTGCCTCAACTGGCTGCTGATCACCGCACCGTCTCTTCTCAGTATTTGAACGGCAAATGTGAAAATTCAGCGAGAACAATTTAATTAATTTGTTTTCTTTTTACATTTTTTTTCTTTCCATGATGGCAGGTGAGGCGGAGCCTCACCTGCCATCATGGTGTGTTGCAAACTGAACAGTTAAAAGTTCTGAATGGTTGGTTTATTCATTGTTATTTTAATTTCAAATTTATTAGCCTGTGGAAAAAGTTAATGTTGATATTTACCTCAGAAGGCTGCAAATAGAAAAGAGGCATTCAATTTTTATTTAAATTGTATTTGATATGCCATTGATATTTTTTAATGATTATTATTATTATTTGAAACTGGATTTTGCATGTCACTATAAAGTTATATACGCCTTGCTTGTTCAATATTCAATGCAAAACTTGTTTGGGTCCCTATTAAAAGGTTAATTTGTTCAACCTTGGCCCGCGGCTTTGTTCAGTTTTAAATGTTGGCCCACTCTGTATTTGAGTTTGACACCCCTGGCCTACAATACAAGGACAAATACACTTGCTGTTTTATAATACTGAGTGACTCATTTTTATGGTAAGTGACTCATTTTAATAAACAAATGACCGCCTGGATGACTGAGCACAGCTCAGTGTGCCGCTGTGCTTGTGCATTACGTACTGTACTTATCTTGGCGGAACAAAAAGTAGTGAAGTTAATTAATTAACTCATATCATGTTCTACATATGGTGAATGTTTATATTCACCTTGGAGGAAGCAAACCACCAAGTTTAATTAAATAGTGGCATTTCAATTTGAGCACATAAATAAATAAGGCCCCTTAGTTTGATATTCACAGGTGGATTTGATCACTTCTCGTAGGAAAAAAGGCTCTAATTGGGACTTCGGAATGCAAAAGTGATAACCATATCCTCGAGAAAAGACCACTCGTCTATCTCAACGCTGTCAAGACTTGGACTTTGGCGTGGTTTGTTTTCCCATGGTGCAAAGGATTTGGACCAGACATGGCGTGAAGTTAAATACATGATTTAATAATAGATTATAAAAAGTATACCGTATTTTCCGCACCATAAGGCGCCCTGGGTTATAAGCCGCGCCTTCAATGAACGGCATATTTCAAAACTTTGTCCACCTATAAGCCGCCCCGTGTTGTAAGCCGCATCTAACTGCGCTAAAGGAATGTCAAAAAAACAGTCAGATAGGTCAGTCAAACTTTAATAATATATTAAAAACCAGCGTTCTAACAACTCTGTTCACTCCCAAAATGTACGCAAATGTGCAATCACAAACATAGTAAAATTCAAAATAGTGCAGAGCAATAGCAACATAATGTTGCCCGAACGTTAATGTCACAACACACAAAATAAACATAACGCTCACTTTCTGAAGTTATTCTTCATTCATAAATCCCTCGAATTCTTTTCCTTCGGTGTCCGAATTGAAAAGTTGGACGAATGTGGGATCCAAAATGGCCGGCTCCGTCTCGTCGAAGTAATCGGAGTCAGTGTCGCTGTTGTCCAGCAGTTCTGTGAATCCTGCCTTCCGGAAAGCTCGGACCACAGTTGTGACCGAAATATCTGCCCAGGCATTTACGATCCACTGGCAGATGTTGGCGTATGTCGTCTGGCGCTGTCTCCCTGTCTTAGTGAAGGTGTGTTCGCCTTCTGTCATCCACTGTTCCCACGCAGTTAGCAGTCTAGCTTCGAATGCCCTGTTGACACCAATATCTAGCGGCTGGAGGTCTTTTGTCAATCCACCCGGAATGACGGCGAGTATTGAATTAAGCGCGTAAGCGTGTCTCTTAATGTGATGTTATGAGCTAGCAAATATAACAACTACACTACCCAGCATGCAACGATAGTGACGAGCATGCGCGGTAGCCCTGAGAAGCGTTGTTGTATGCTGGCAGTTAGCACGCTGTGAGTAAACGTTGAGAACTCAGTTAACACGCCTCGTCTGCATTATTTATAATTAGACAGACAACACACTTAATAGGAGCCATTTTGGGGTCTTTACATAAACACACAAATGGAAATGAAACGTCACATATCCCAGCATGCACCGCGCGCTTCTTCTACGGGGAAAAAAGATGGCGGCTGTTTACCGTAGTTGCGAGGCCGAAACTTTATGAAAATTAATATTAATATTAACCCATATATAAGACGCACCGGATTATAAGGCGCACTGTCAGCTTTTGAGAAAATTTGTGGTTTTTAGGTGCGCCTTATAGTGCGGAAAATACGGTAAACAAAAGGCGCGCACAAGGGCGGAAGTACAAAACTTGGCTATAAAAACAAAAACTTGCACAAAGGCAGAACTACGGACAAAAAAACAAAAGACACTAACTGTGGCATTAATCAACAAAACTTACTTGCGATGACGTGAACAAGGCAGCATGGACTATGAACATGAAACAGAGTGTCAGGAGTGTGTCAAGAGTGCAGAGCAGGAATGTGATGTCGCCAGGCCGACCAACAGAAAATGAAAAGCTTAAATAACACAGACATGATTAACAGGTGCGTGAGTGCAAATGAATCAGGTGTGTGACATGAGGACAGGTGAAAACTAATGGGTTGTCATGGAAACAAAACGGGGAGTGAAAAAACAGAAACTGACAAAATCCAAAAAAGCACATGGCCAAACAAAACATGATCACACAGACATGACAAACGCCAACATTTGAGTTATGACTTAAAGCAGTTGTTTTCCAGAAACTTACACACAAACCTCTCCTTTTATGGTCAGGATGCGCTCTCCTGACTTACACACACACACCCAGAGACAGAAAGGAGGAATATAAAAACTGATGGTTTGGCTTTACCAATTAAGAGTCCTTCATTTTTTTTTGACCTAGGTTCCTCCAGGTACTGCAGACCTGTTTGATGACGCTCGCTTGTAATAAAGCAACTTTTTGTTCAGCAATGCGTCTTCGACGTCTCTTTTGATCCAGCCGCACTGCTGTGTCGCCCTCCTGCCTGGGAGGGGGTGACAAGACCAGAAATACACTTCAGTAGTTTCTACCAGTCGTGTTTGATTTAGACAAAATCTCAATGATTTAGTTACTTTATTTACACTGTGTTCCTGTTAATGATATACATTATCTCAAATAACTAAATTATCAAAAGTATCAATATTTTGTTTTGAGAATAAGAGCATAAATATCTGGTATAGGTGGTATCGATATTTCAGTATCGATCTGCACATCACTACCTGTTGTTGTTGGTTAGAGTTTATTGTTATATTATAACAATTTTTAGTTCTCAGGGTAATAAAATACGGGACAACTTGCGCCCCAGGACAGCGTAATACAGGATGCCTACCTTTATTTCTAAATACGGGACCATTCTGTTTTTCAAGGAACAGTAGCCAACCCTCTAGCGACGACTGTATGTATCTCTAAAAGTTAGGACTTGGTGTTGACAAATCTGCTTGACGAATTAGCGACCAGCCAACAATCTGCACACTTGGAACCCAGTAGCGAGCGTAGGTGATCAGCATAGAAAGCGACTTTAAGAAATTGTCTGTCCACTGTGAGTCATTGGTGCTGGCTATTGAAGAAGGTTATTGGCTGCAGGCTCCCATCCCTCCAGTACCTGTTCTGCTCCAGGACCAGGAGGCGCGTGGGTCAGATCACAGCTGGCTCTTCTCACCCTGGACACAAACTATTCTCCCTTCTCCCCTCAGGCAGGAGACTACGGTACATCCAGACCACTGGTTCTTAACCTGGGTTCGATCGAACCCTAGGGGTTTGGTGAGTCAGCCTTAGGGGTTCGACGGAGCCTCCGCCGCGGAGGTCAAGACACACCCGACTCATCGTGTAAATAAAAACTTCTCTCTATCGGCGTATTATGGATACCCCCAAACAATGTTCCCTCTAATTTTCGATATGCTTGAGCAAACGCAAAAACTCCTTGAGCATTCAGTGGAGCACATGTGAGTGATGTCAGACGTGCACATGAACTGTGGCCACACCAGCAGCACACCAGTCCCAAACCTGACTAAATAACAAGTTAAATGTTTTATTATTATAATCAAATGACAGCAGTCATTTCCATGAAGATTATTTTCTAATATAAGTGTTTTGGCCCACTTACAATGACAATAACAAAATATATTGTTTTTCATGAGCTGTGTACTGGGGGGGGGGGGGGGGGGGTCCTGCTTTGGAAATAATTTGTACCCCTTTCAGATATCGCATTTAGGTCCCACTAAAATATTCACATGTTGCACAATGAGATGTAAACATGGGATCATGTGTACATTCCTGTAACATTGGGGCTTTATAGCTCGGTTGGTAGAGTGGCCGTGCCAGCAACTTGAGGGTTGCAGGTTCAATCCCCGCTTCTGCCATCCTAGTCACTGCCATTGTGTCCTTGGGCAAGACACTTTACCCACCTGCTCCCAGTGCCACCCACTCTGGTTTAAAAATGTAACTTAGATATTGGGTTTCACTTTGTAAAGCGCTTTGAGTCATAGGGAGACGGAGGCGACTTGTATACCTTTGTTATAGCGCTATATAAATATAATTCACTTCACAACTTTCTGTTTGTTAAATATATATTTATTACTATTTCTTTAATATAATATCATTTCATGATTAATATTTACAAATTAAGATTAAATTAAGAAAAAACATTTTATTTTACACTAAAGAAGGGTTCGGTGAATGGTCATATGAAACTGGTGGGGTTCGGTACCTCCAACAAGGTTAAGAACCATTGGTCCAGACCCACACCTCCCGCCACCTGAACAGTTTTTTCCCCTCGGCCATCAGACACATGAACAATAACAAGATCCGATAGCTCACTTACGACTCATTTTTTTAAATTATTTATTACCTATTACCTATTCTGTGTTATATGTTGCACGATTGTACCAAGAAAAATTCCTAGTTTGTAAACCCGTTCTCAAACAATGGCAATAAAACTATTCTGATTCTGATTCTGCAGATTGTATCTTTGAGATTTTTACTTTTGAACCCTTAATTTCTTGAAAACATTAGACACAGCCAGCCTAATGCATACTAATTGCAACTTGTGTGCAAAAATCAATCTTTGGCTGACAAGAACCGTAACTGTGACGTCTGAAGGAATGTAACATTTCTAATGCTAATTACACATAAACTGCACTTGATGAAATTAATATAACCTTACCATCATATTTCTGAATGTCAATGGGACACACTTAAATGTGTGGTCAATTAATTAATGTCTATTCTTTTTCATGTGTATATTTGCATGCAAGAGCCTATACAGGTAAAAGCCAGTAAATTAGAATATTTTGAAAAACTTGATTTATTTCAGTAATTGCATTCAAAAGGTGTAACTTGTACATTATATTTATTCATTGCACACAGACTGATGCATTCAAATGTTTATTTCATTTAATTTTGATGATTTGAAGTGGCAACAAATGAAAATCCAAAATTCCGTGTGTCACAAAATTAGAATATTACTTAAGGCTAATACAAAAAAGGGATTTTTAGAAATGTTGGCCAACTGAAAAGTATGAAAATGAAAAATATGAGCATGTACAATACTCAATACTTGGTTGGAGCTCCTTTTGCCTCAATTACTGCGTTAATGCGGCGTGGCATGGAGTCGATGAGTTTCTGGCACTGCTCAGGTGTTATGAGAGCCCAGGTTGCTCTGATAGTGGCCTTCAACTCTTCTGCGTTTTTGGGTCTGGCATTCTGCATCTTCCTTTTCACAATACCCCACAGATTTTCTATGGGGCTAAGGTCAGGGGAGTTGGCGGGCCAATTTAGAACAGAAATACCATGGTCCGTAAACCAGGCACGGGTAGATTTTGCGCTGTGTGCAGGCGCCAAGTCCTGTTGGAACTTGAAATCTCCATCTCCATAGAGCAGGTCAGCAGCAGGAAGCATGAAGTGCTCTAAAACTTGCTGGTAGACGGCTGCGTTGACCCTGGATCTCAGGAAACAGAGTGGACCGACACCAGCAGATGACATGGTTTGGTTTGCATTTCCTTTGGAAATCGAGGTCCCAGAGTCTGGAGGAAGACAGGAGAGGCACAGGATCCACGTTGCCTGAAGTCTAGTGTAAAGTTTCCACCATCAGTGATGGTTTGGGGTGCCATGTCATCTGCTGGTGTCGGTCCACTCTGTTTCCTGAGATCCAGGGTCAACGCAGCCGTCTACCAGCAAGTTTTAGAGCACTTCATGCTTCCTGCTGCTGACCTGCTCTATGGAGATGGAGATTTCAAGTTCCAACAGGACTTGGCGCCTGCACACAGCACAAAATCTACCCGTGCCTGGGTTATGGACCATGGTATTTCTGTTCTAAATTGGCCCGCCAACTCCCCTGACCTTAGCTCCATAGAAAATCTGTGGGGTATTGTGAAAAGGAAGATGCAGAATGCCAGACCCAAAAACGCAGAAGAGTTGAAGGCCACTATCAGAGCAACCTGGGCTCTCATAACACCTGAGCAGTGCCAGAAACTCATCGACTCCATGCCACGCCGCATTAACGCAGTAATTGAGGCAAAAGGAGCTCCAACCAAGTATTGAGTATTGTACGTGCTCATATTTTTCATTTCCATACTTTTCAGTTGGCCAACATTTCTAAAAATCCCTTTTTTGTATTAGCCTTAAGTAATATTCTAATTTTGTGACACACGGAATTTTGGATTTTCATTTGTTGCCACTTCAAATCATCAAAATTAAATGAAATAAACATTTGAATGCATCAGTCTGTGTGCAATGAATAAATATAATGTACAAGTTACACCTTTTGAATGCAATTACTGAAATAAATCAAGTTTTTCAAAATATTCTAATTTATTGGCTTTTACCTGTATGACATTTGATGAACGTTCATTTTGGGAGTTGTACCTCCATTTCGCCACTAGAGGGCATTTCCGCCTTAGTGAGTTAGTGTAAAGCAGCGTTTCTCAAAGTGTGGGGCGCGCCCCACTGGTGGGGAATAGAGACATGACAGGTGGGGCGCGAGGAACGGGAGGAAATTTCACTTTAATTTTTTTTTTTAAATTATATTCTTAGATTTTTTTTTTTACTATGCTTTCATTTTCTATACACACTGTAAATCACTTTGTGATTCTGTCTGTGAAATCTGCTATATAAATAAATGTAAATTACTTATTTTTCCTGTAGGCTTTAAATTTCTGGAGGAGCGAAAGTTTGACAGACATAGCAACAGTAACTAATGGGGGCGGGGCTAAGCGGAACAAATTTGACGAGACAAGCGCAGCAAAATGAAAAGCTGTCCCACTGTCAAACGACGCAGTGGCGAGACGTATATGCGACATTGCAAGTGATCTTGAGGAACAACTCATAGACAAATTAAAAGAAAGTCGTTTTGCTTTACAAGTGGACGAAGCTACTGACAGCAATAAAGACTGCCTGTTCATCGCATACGTACGCTTTGTGAATGGCGAGTCACTGTGCGAGGATTTGCTGTTTTGCAAATACATCAAAAATAGAGCCACTGCTGATGAGCTGTTCAAGATAATGGACAGTTTCCTCAAAGAACACGACCTAAATGGGAAAACTGTGTGGGCTTTTGCTCTGATGGCGCACAGACCATGGCAGGGTCAAGAAACAGGCTGTAGGCTTTAATAAAGAGGGTTGCGCCAAATGCGCATTGGACACACTGCGTCATTCACCGGGAAGCACTCGCGTCAAGGCAGCTCAGCCCCGAACTCAATGAGGTTTTAACATGTTGTGAGCGCGGTACATTTGATCAAAACACGACCACTGAAAGCGTGACTGTTCTCTGCACTGTGTGAGGAAATGGGAGCTGATCATACGGCCGTGCTGTTTCACAGTGAATCAAAGTGGCTCTCCCGGGGCAAAGTGCTGTCACTTGCCCTGTCTTGCCAAATGCATAGCTCCTCTTTTTTTTGCAAAGATTGCAAAGTGGCACTTTTATTTTATTTATTATTGAACTTGATGCAAGTTATTTGATTTATTATTGAACTTGATGCAAGTTATAACACTTTTATTTGATTTATTATTGAACTTGATGCAAGTTATAACACTTGTATTTGATTTATTATTGAACTTGATGCAACTTATAACACTTTTTTTGATTTATTATTGAACTTGATGCAAGTTATAACACCTTTATTTGATTTATTATTGAACTTGATGCAAGTTATAACACTTGTATTTGATTTATTATTGAACTTGATGCAAGTTATAACACTTTTGTTTTTATTTATTATTGAACTTTATGCAAGTTATTTTATTTCTTATTGAACTTGATGCAAGTTATACCACAGCTGCACAGTTATTTTATTCATTATTGAACTTGATGTTATTTTATGTTATTGAGTTTGAATGTATACAACTTGATGTTACTTGATGTTCAATAAATTTGAAAATGTTAAGCTTGGCATTAGCGTTCTGTTGTGGCGATGGGGGCAGGTGGGGCTTGAAAACTCCCCCTTGTCCAAAGTGGGGGATGACAAAAAAAGTTTGAGAACCACTGGTGTAAAGGCAGGTAATCTTCCATTGCCGTCAGTCAGACTGCAGCGAGAAGACAACAAACTACTATCTGCCTCATCATTTCTTTGTTCGTTACAGGTTAGTAACGTATCAAAACCATAAATCATTGATTGAATGTGTTTATTATAAAGTACAGGCAGGTACTGGTGGAGAGTTTGATAAGCAGGACATTCAATTTGTCTACTGTTGAGGTCCCTGAACGCAACATAATCCCTTTTGCTACATGAGCTATCTTATCAATCAATCAATCAAAGTTAACATTGTCGGTTTAGCTCAGTAAAAGTAGTGTGAGTTGTCTAAAAGGCTCAAACTTCATTTACTTTTGGCTCCCTATAAAAGTCTGTAATGTATCAAAAATGTTTTCAATGATATCTTTACGTGTTGAAATACTCGATTTCCTATTCCATTGCATTGTATCACATTGTACTTCATTAACAGTATTGCTAAAATGAGAAACAGAAATGTAACTGTTAAGATAAAAGTATATTTACTTAAATCATTAAAGTTGAATATCTAAGCCACGGGTGTCAAACTCTGGCCCGCAGGCCAAATCTGGCCCGCCGTGTAATTTCACTTGGCCCGTGAGGCGATATCAAATTAACACTATAGCTGGCCCGCCGATTATATACAACGGCGGTGCGGCGGTAACACCGCATTCACCGCTAATTCACATACTTGCCAACAATCCCGGGAGACTCCCAAATTTCAGTGCCCTTCCCGAAAATCGGCATGTCCCCTTTTTGTCCAGTCCAACGAGTGCTGGCCCAGTCATATAATATGTGCGGCTTTGACACGCGGAGCATGCAGCACTAACTCTTCCGGGACGCTATAAGGTGTGTGTGTGTGTGTGTGTGTGTGTGTGTGTGTGTGTGTGTGTGTGTGTGGGGGGGGGGTTCAAGTATGCTTTGCATTCACGTGTGTGTGCGTACAGAAGCCGCTCATATCTTGTGACTGGGCCGGCACGTTGTTAGAAGGGATGAAAAGCGGACGTGACGACAGCTCGTAGAGGACGTTAAAAGCAGTGCCTTACGCCCCCACGACTGTGGAATACGAGATATAATGACTGATGAACACCTTCGTTGGATAATGAAGGTTGCCTCAGCTCAAAGCCTGAGCCCCGACATTAATGTACTAGCATCCAAGAAAAGATGGCAGGTATCTGGCTTGGGCACATCAGATTAGATCGTGTGTTGCAAACTGAGCAGTTTAAAGTCCTGAAAGGTTGGTTTATTCATTATTTTATTTTCAAATTTATTAGCCTGTGGAAAAAGTTAATGTTGATATTTACCTTAGAAGGCTGCAAATAGAAAAGAGGCATTCAATTTTTATTTAAATTGTATTTGATATGCCATTGATATGTTTTAATTATTATTATTATTATTTGAAACTGGATTTTGCATGTCACTATAAAGTTATATAAGCCTTGCTTGTTCAATATTCATGCAAAACTTGTTTGGGTTAATTTGTTCAACCTTGGCCCGCGGCTTTGTTCAGTTTTCCATTTTGGCCCACTCTGTATTTGAGTTTGACACCCCTGCTCTAAGCAGTCATTTTGGCTAACAGCATTTTCATTATTACATTTGAATATCAGATGTATGGACTCAAAGAGGAATGTTTTGAGTTGGGGATTTGATTTGTGTAGGCCAGGGGTGCCCACACTTTTTCTGCAGGCAAACTAATTTTCAATTGACCAAGTCGAGGGGCTCTACCTCATTCATATACTGTATATAATTTATATTTATTCATTTATGAAAGAGACATTTTTGTTAACAAGTTAAAGGTGTTTAATGATAATACAAGCATGTTTAACACATATAGATTCCTTACTTTCATGAAGACAAGAATATAAGTTGGTGTATTACCTTATCCAAGCTCCTGCTTGTCTTCAGTATTGGAAGGAACGCCACCAGCGGCGTGCAGGTAAGATTTAAGGTTTTTAATTATTTTAAGGCAGGATCAAAAATACAAACTGGGGATACTAGCAAGCATGGAGCTAAAAAACACAAAATGTCACCAAGGGTGAAAAAACAAGGAATGCTAGTATGTACAAACTTACTACATGCAGCAAGGAGAAAAAACAGGAGAATGTAAATGTTGCCTATAGCAAACATTAACCCAGCAACTATTGCTGGGTGACAGGAAACTATAAAGGGGAGTGATTAACCAAAACACCTGGTGGGAACACTAATTGCTAAACTAAGACGGGTCAGGAGAATCAGTGCCCATGGAAACCAACAGTAGACAGGGAAAGAGGGGGCACCCAGGAAACAGACTAACACAGTAACATTACCAAAACATACATCATGCCATGATCCGGGTAACGGACAAGCCACAACGACATCCTCGGTACAAAGCCGACATAAGGGCAAGGAAAAACTCACCCCAGTGGGACGTCCATGTGAATGACTATGAGAAACCTTGGAGAGGACCTGCAAATGTGGGTAACCCCCCCCCCCCCCTCTAGGGGAGACCGAATGCAATGGATGTCGAGTTGGTCTGACATAATATTGTGAGAGTCCAGTCCATAGTGGATCCAACATAATAGTAAGAGTCCAGTCCATAGTGGGGCCAGCAGGAAACCATCCCGAGCGGAGACGAGTCAGCAGCGTAGAGATGTTCCCAACCGATGCACAGGCGAGCGGTCCACCCCGGGTCCCGACTCTGGACAGCCAGCACTTCATCCATGGTGTATCAGTATTAGCATTGGTATGACCCATACTGCCGTAACGACTGGGTATTGTATCGATACCCACATTTTTAGTACCACCTAAAGCTAATGTAGAATATCCAATAATTACATTTTAACATAAGTATAGATAGAACCAGAAAGTAACCAGATACTAACAGTAGACTAGCAGGTAGATTATTAATAGTTTTGAGTAAGGCTGCAGCTAACGATTATTTTTCTATCGATTAATCTATAGATTATTTTTTCGATTAATCGGTTAATCTATAGATTATTTTTTCGATTAATCTAAAGATTATTTTTCCTTTTACCGTTTATTTTTTTATTTAAAATGAAGATGAAAAAATAAATGTAGGCCAGTTTTTTCAAAAGGCATGGCTTTTATTTACAAAAAAAAAAGTATGGCCACTCAGTCAACATTGACAACAACATGACAAAATATTCTGTAACAATGTAAACATTTAAAACTTTTAACATTTAACAAAATTAAAAGTAGCTTATTTGCTTTTTAATGTGCAAATATACAAGTAAACATCCAGTGCAAATCTTAATATTCTGCAATAGTATAAGCATTTCAAAAGTAAAAGTATTGCTTATTTTGCTTTAAAATGTGCAAAAATAAAGATAAACATCCAATACAAAAAAGTGCAAAACGGAAATATTCTGTAACAACAGTGTAAACATTTCAACAAAAGTAAAAGTATTGCTTATTTTGCTTAATAACATAACAATGATAGTATGATTAAAGTGAAAGTTAATTGTTCATTTGTACATAGTATATGTAACTGTTAATGTTGTAAAAGGTATTTGCACAACTAATTAACGTTAGCGTTAAAGAGGAGCGCGTCTCTGTAAACACTGAACAGGCACGCCAAACGCGCCTCTCAGAGCGAAACGGTGCTTTAGTTTATGAATTTACAACGCAGATACAAATGACACATTCATGTTTTTGTGTAATGATGACAACGTATACTCACGCGGACGATTGACTAGTTGATGGTGATGGCAAGAACGCTGTCGGGTGTTTTCTTTTCAAATGTTCGTTCATAGCCATTGTGCTGCTATGATAGGCCATTTCCGCTCGACACAGTGTGCATACACCAACATTATTAGCAGAGGTGGGTAGAGTAGCCAGAAATTGTACTCAAGTAAGAGTACTGTTACTTTAGAGATTTATTACTCAAGTAAAACTAAGAAGTAGTCACCTAAATATTTGCTTGAGTAAAAGTAAAACGTATGTTGTGAAAAACTACTCAAGTACTGAGTAACTGATGAGTAACACACACACACACATACATACATACATACATACATACATACATACATATATATACACATACATACATATACATATATATATATATATATTGTATATATACACACACACACATATATATATATATATATTGATATATATATATATATATATATATATATATATATATATATATATATATATATATATATATATATATATATATATTGATATATATATATTGATATATACAGTATATGATTTATATTTATTTATCCGTTTTTGTTTACATGTTAAAGGTGTTTTAATGAATATACATGCATGTTTAACACATATAGATTCCTTTCTTTCATGAAGACAAGAATATAAGTTGGTGTATTACCTGATTCTGATGACTTGCATTGATTGTATTTAGACAGTAGTGCTGATAATGTCCACGTTTTCAAATGGAGGAGAAAAAAAGTTCCTCCTTTCTGTCTAATACCACATGAAAGTGATTGGTTTTTGGCATCTTATTTGTCCAGCTTCCATATTAGTTTTTATACACTTTACAAGAAATACATTGGCGGCAAACTCCGTAGCTTGCTAGCTTGTTTGCGCTGGCTTTCGGAGACTCTTATTTTGAAAGCGCAGGCGCGATGGAGCGGCACTTTTATTGTGAAGACAGGAACTGTGCAATCAGTCTTTAGGCTTTTGACGGGATGTACGGTTGAAATAAAAAAGGGTCTTTTTTCCTTCACACTTTTGATTGATTGATTGATTGGAACTTTAATAAGTAGGTTGCACAGTACAGTACATATTCCGTACAATTGACCACTAAATGGTAACACCCGAATAAGATTTTCAACTTGTTTAAGTCAGGTCATGTGACCCCTGGCTCTGTTGGATTGGTCCAACGTCACCAGTGACTGCATCTGATTGGTGGAACGGAGTGAACGTCACCAGTGACTGTATTTGTTGAAACGCAGGCACTATGAAGGTCTGTCTGACAGACCAAAACAAAAAAAGCATGCATTAACAGATCGATAAAAATTAGTAGCGAGTAGCGAGCTGAATGTAGATAAAAGTAGCGGAGTAAAAGTAGCGTTTCTTCTCTATAAACATACTCAAGTAAAAGTAAAAGTATGTTGCATTAAAACTACTCTTAGAAGTACAATTTATCCCAAAAGTTACTCAAGTAGATGTAACGGAGTAAATGTAGCACGTTACTACCCACCTCTGATTATTAGGCCGTTTATTGAAATACTCCTACACTTTTGACGACTTTTGGCGTGCTTTTTTCCCCTCGCTCGCACCGCTCGCATCGTCTGCTTTGCGCTCCACCATGACGGTAGTGTGACGTAAATATGCGACGCGTCGACGCACAAAAACGGCGTCGACGTATTTACGTAACCGATGACGTCGACTACGTCGACTACGTCGACGCGTCGTTTCAGCCCTAGTTTTGAGAAAATAATACAACCGAAAATGATGCAATATGTTACCGCATATGTCAGTGGCCAAATTAGGAGGGCTCTAACCCGTTTTAAAATGGTTCTTGTATACATACAGTTACATACAAAATAATATATTGTTGTATATATCCTCATGGCGCCCATCCCTGTTATAAAACTTTCAAATGTGCACATTGCAACTGGCTGCTTGACTTTCTCACAGACAGACCCCAGTCTGTGAGAGTGGACAACAACACCTCCAGTGCCATCTCCCTGAGCACCGGCTCCCCCCAGGGCTGCGTCCTGAGTCCGTTGCTGTTCACGTTGATGACCCATGACTGCTGCGCCAGGTCCACTACTAACCACATTGTGAAGTATGCGGACGACACGACAGTAGTGGGCCTCATCCGTGACAACAATGACATGGACTACAGGGAGGAGGTGAAACATCCGGTTGACTGGTGCAGAACCAACAACCTGGTCCTGAATGTCAACAAGACCAAGGAGATCATCGTTGACTTCAGGAAGCACCAGTCCAGTCACGCTCCACTCTTCATCAATGGCACAGCAGTGGAGATCGGTAGCAGCACCAAGTTCCTGGGGGTGCAGATTACTGACAATATAACCTGGTCCCTAAACACCGGAGCTCTTGTAAAAAGAGCTCAGCAGCGCATGCACTTTTTGCGTCGGATGAAAAGAGCACAGCTCCCTCCCCCCATTCTCACCACATTCTACAGAGGCACTATAGAGAGCCTGCTGACCAACAGCATCTCTGTCTGGACTGGAGCCTGCAATGCCTCAGACTGGAAGTCTCTCCAGAGAGTGGCGAGGACGGCGGAAAAGATCATCAGGACTCCTCTTCCTCCTATCCAGGAGATCGCAAAAAGCCGCTGCCTGATCAGGGCTCAGAAAATCTGCAAAGACTCCTCCCACCCCCACCAAGGACTGTTTTCACTGCAGGACTCTAGAAAGAGGTTCCGCAGCCTCCGAAGCAGAACCTCCAGGTTCTGTAACAGCTTCTTCCCTCAGGCCGTAAGACTCTTGAACGTATCATAATTAAATTATCCCCTCAACTCCCCCCAAAATGGATTAACTCGCTGGAATAAAAAAGACAATATAACATACATCCATAAACGTGGACGCATGTGAAAAAGTGCAATATATTTATCTGTACAGTAATCTATTTATTTATATATATTTATTTATTTTATGTATATATATTTATATATTATTTATATTTATTTATTTATATATGCACCTTATTGCTTTTTTATCCTGCACTGCCATGAGCTTATGTAACAAAATTTCGTTCTTATCTGTGCTGTAAAGTTCAAATTTGAATGACAATAAAAAGGAAGTCTAAGTCTAAGTCTAATTGTGAGTTTCTGTTGCAAAACAGCAATGTCTAGTTTCGATTTCGGTTACGTTGACAACCATTGATGTCGACTTATGTCAGTCAGCCAGTCTGAGAGGTGTCGACATAAAAGGGTCTCACTGTAAATAATGAACAAAAATCTACTTTGCGACACACAACATGTCACATGATTATCTTGTAAAAGCGTTTGATGCATTGATTAGCTCTGCCTTATAAAAAGTCAGCCTTAGCAAAATCAAGAGAAAAACAAGAGTGTTATTTATGCTTCAAGCAACAATAAACAAAAGGTTTATGTCTGACAGAACACTTTCAAAACAAACATTACTGATGTTTACCAACCTAAACACACGTATCCACTTCAGTGTCATGGGGTAGACACAAATACAATCCGATCGCCAGTCAATGACAAAATAATAGAATCCTTCACACCGACGGGTAATTTATACTCTAAAATTCTAATCATTTCAAACATTTAATAATTTATTATGTGATAATAGCGCCTTTGATGTCATTTATAAATGAAATAAACAAGTTTGGTCCCGGTATTGACTCCTGGGGTACACCGCATACTATATCTTTGCATGATAATGTATGGTCTTTCAACCAGGTTGATCCAAACATTGATCATATTGATACCCAGAATATTGTTACATTGTAGACATTCTTGCATTTATAGGGCTTTGAAGGCAAAAAGGCAAAGGAGTTGAATTACAGCCAATATTGTCGCGAGGTGAGCGATGCATTGTTGCTGTGACCCCAGGATGCAGAGACAAGAGGCACCTTGCAGGTAAAATATTTTCATCATGAAAAATAAGGTAGCCCGAGCGTGGACAAAGCAGAGATCAACTGGTGAGTGAAGAACATGGAACACCGGGTGAGTGAGTATAATGAACCGACGGCTAATTTTTAACGGGGGACAGGTTTGTCTCCTGATTACCAATCGGGAAACAGGTGAAGGGAAACAACGCTCAGGCAGAGTTAAAATGGCTGAGAGGAAGTGAATGAAAAATAAGAGCGCTGGACAGGAACTAAATACCACTATAACAAATACTAATTCTAAATACTCCTGTTCAATATTAAACACCAGGGTGCCCTGTAAAAATAAGAATGTTAAATCATTCAAGGATGTTAAAATATTTTAAGTAAAAAGTATTGGTGTCAGTATACTGGCCTTGTATTTATTCAAAACTAGTATTTTCAGTATCGCCCACTCTCAGTGCTTCCTTTTCTCACACTAAGTGACATTTTTATTATATTTACCATCCATCCATCCATCTTCTTCCGCTTATCCGAGGTCGGGTCGCGGGGGCAGCAGCCTAAGCAGGGAAGCCCAGACTTCCCTCTCCCCAGCCACTTCGTCCAGCTCCTCCCGGGGGATCCCGAGGCGTTCCCAGGCCAGCCGGGAGACATAGTCTTCCCAACGTGTCCTGGGTCTTCCTCGTGGCCTCCTACCGGTCGGACATGCCCTAAACACCTCCTTAGGGAGGCGCTCGGGTGGCATCCTGACCAGATGCCCGAACCACCTCATCTGGCTCCTCTCCATGTGGAGGAGCAGCGGCTTTACTTTGAGCTCCCCCCGGATGACAGAGCTTCTCACCCTATCTCTAAGGGAGAGCCCCGCCACCCGGCGGAGGAAACTCATTTCGGCCGCTTGAACCCGTGATCTTGTCCTTTCGGTCATAACCCAAAGCTCATGACCATAGGTGAGGATGGGAACGTAGATCGACCGGTAAATTGAGAGCTTTGCCTTCCGGCTCAGCTCCTTCTTCACCACAACGGATCGATACAGCGTCCGCATTACTGAAGACGCCGCACCGATCCGCCTGTCGATCTCACGATCCACTCTTCCCTCACTCGTGAACAAGACTCCGAGGTACTTGAACTCCTCCACTTGGGGCAAGATCTCCTCCCCAACCCGGAGATGGCACTCCACCCTTTTCCGGGCGAGAACCATGGCCTCGGACTTGGAGGTGCTGATTCTCATCCCAGTCGCTTCACACTCCGCTGCGAACCGATCCAGTGAGAGCTGAAGATCCTGGCCAGATGAAGCCATCAGGACCACATCATCTGCAAAAAGCAGAGACCTAATCCTGCAGCCACCAAACCGGATCCCCTCAACGCCTTGACTGCGCCTAGAAATTCTGTCCATAAAAGTTATGAACAGAATCGGTGACAAAGGGCAGCCTTGGCGGAGTCCAACCCTCACCGGAAACGTGTCCGACTTACTGTATTATATTTACGTTTGAATAATTCTGCAGCTGAGGAATTGTTTTCCTAAAACCATACCGTTAAAAATAGTAACTGTTTTCTGAAGTTGTTGGTGTTAGTGCAGAACTCAGACGAGTAAACGTTTCCTGTCATGGACTGCCCGTTCTCAGAAACCTTCAACTGCTTTTTTCCCCGAATAATGTAATGATGTGTCTTGGCCAGCAGAGTGCACTGTTTGATTAGTGTTTGTGTGAGTGTGTGTATGCTTTTCTTCTGGCAATGTGTGTGTTCCTGATTTGAGACTTATGTACGGATGTGTTTATGTTACAATCTGTTTGCAGTGTGTGTGTGTGTGTGTGTGTGTGTGTGTGTGTGTGTGTGTGTGTTCTGGTATTTCTACACTTCTTGACACATCAACAAGGAAAATTACCTTCCATATGAGGACCGGTGAACAAATTAGGACATAAATCATGGTCCCGATAAGGAAAACCATTGCATCTAATAGAGAATGTCTCATTTGCACCCCTAGTGGTGAAATCTATCAAAAGTAGGGTGGTCCCAAAAAGGAGGGATTTTTCAAACTGACTGTGTCGGTTTTAAAATTGCTCCCCCTCGGGTCAACATATGAAATAACAAGTGTGTGTAAAAATTTGAAGTGCACCCCCTCTGGTCAACATATGTAATAACAAGTGTGTGTAAGAAATTGAAATGTGCCCCCTTTGGCCAAAATTAATTTAAAAAATAAAATAAATATGCACATAGAGACATACTGTAAAAACGAAGTAAATAATGAAGATTAAAAAACACAAACAAAAAAACTAACTAAAATCTTACTTTTCTTATATTTGCATAGTATTATTAATGTTATAAATACACATCTTTATATATCTAGAAAGGGTGGTCCTAAAGAGGTAGGCATTTTTCGGAGGTCTCTAGAAGGTAACAAATACAAAAAGGTGTGTGTGTGTGTGTGTGTGTGTGTGTGTGTGTGTGTGTGTGTGTGTGTGTGTGTGTGTGTGTGTGTGTGTCTGATCACATGTGAGGCAGTGAAGAAATGAAAGTAAAAGTGTTCCAGGCAGCCTTTGGACTATTTGAAGTGATGGTGAAAGAGGATTACAAAGGCACCTTTTAAAACATTTTTTGTGGTCACATTGGTAATGTTTGGAATGATCATATAAGGCCAAAAAGAAGTTAACCACTCTTAAAAGTATAAAGTTTCTCTGTTTATTCATCTTCTCATGTCGCATGCCCTTTGCGTAAGTAAGTTTGATGTACTTCTTGTAGAAGGCACCGGAACACATATCCCGACCTGATGAGCAAATGAGCGTGAGCACAGAAAAAAAGTGAATTGTTTTCTCCTCCTCATCCTTGTGGGGCCCTTTTAAAGAACGCCATCCCTGGGCAGTTGCCCATGTGACCCATAGTTAGAACCGCCCCTGTCTGAAGTCACGCAGGAATGACAGTGGTCCAAACTACCACGTTTGTTAAAAATCCTGATGGTTACCACCATATTCTTGTAATAGTTTCCCTTTTTTACCCCATGTATTGTTTTTTTGCGTAAAATAAATCCAATAAAAAGTAGGTCAATAAATGCTTAAGCATCTGATGAATGACTGTCACGATCCCACTTGAGAGACTTTCTTTATTTTCCTGTGTTTGGTATAATTTCCTTTGCCTGGTGCTCTTGTTTTGGTAGTATTTCCTGTTTGGTCTCTGTGTTTTGTAGCACCTTTACTATGTTCCTTGCCCTGCCAGCACATCTGTTCCTTGTTGTTAAATTCCAAAGTGTTTTGTTGCTTTCTGAGTTCTTGCTAGACTTGTGTTGTTGGTAACTAGTAAAGGGACCCCCCTGCTTGCACGTTGTCTTTCTTCTCTGCACCCTGGGATGAGACCAAGAGCCCCTAAGCAACATTGTCTATTGCAAAACAAATTTGTGTAATATCTAATATATATGTGTGTATACACATATACATATATGTATATGGGGGACGGCGTGGCGCAGTGGAAGAGTGGCCGTGCGCAACCAAATGGTCCCTGGTTCAATCCCCACCTAGTACCAACCTCGTCATGTCCGTTGTGTCCTGAGCAAGACACTTCACCCTTGCTCCTGATGGGTGCTGGTTAGCGCCTTGCATGGCAGCTCCCTCCATCAGTGTGTGAATGTGTGTGTGAATGGGTAAATGTGGAAGTAGTGTCAAAGCGCTTTGAGTACCTTGAAGGTAGAAAAGCGCTATACAAGTACAACCCATTTATCATTTATATATATATGTATATATATATATATATATATATATATATATATATATATATATATATATATATATATATATATATATCAGTGACGTGCAGTCACTAGAGGCAGGTGAGGCGCGGCCTCACCTGCCATCATGGAAAGAAAAAAATTTTTAAAAGAAAAAAAATTAATTAAATTGTTATATGTATCCAGTGATTATACTATAACGTTATTTTCCATTTAAGCTCACCAGTTTTAGATTATTTTTATTCAAAATCGCTGAATTTTCACATTTGCCGTTCAAATACTGAGAAGAGACAGTGCGGTGATCAGCAGCCAGTTGAGGCACGTCACTCAGTGCCTCAACATGGATTGCGCAATGACTCGGCTAACTGCTGGCCTGATGTGCAGTGAGACCGTATTGCTATATGAATTATATTATACATTTCCATAGTTTAGTTAGCTGAGGTGTATAATGTACAGTGTATTTTGTCAACAACTGTATGTGTGTAACGTATTTCTTGTGCTGAGCAATCAAAAAACTGCTGCGAAGACGCACTGTGTGAGGCTCGCAGTAATCCCGCCTCCTGGTGCCGGTTAATGCACCCCCGCGCAGAATGCACCCCCGACGGGAGCGCCACACCAACCAAAACCCACACCCAAACCCTCCACGTGCAAGACCGAATCCACCCAAAAAAAGTCACTTAACAAGAAGCCAAAAAGTGCAAAAACAACAATGCTCGCGCCGAAGGAGCTGTGAACGACTGCAGGGACACAACATTAGGTACACCTGCAGACTGCAGCACGGATTTCATATTTCATTCATTCACAACTCCTCCAACACGAACACCACTGTTCCCGCACTTATAAGTAAAGGTAAGACCATAATAACGTTTTTTTATTAAATGTGCTTTTTTGTGTGCTACAGTTTGTATGCGTAAAGTTAAAGTAAAGTTAAAGTACCAATGATTGTCACACACACACTCGGTGTGGTGAAATTTGTTCTCTGCATTCGACCCATCCCCTTGATCACCCCCTGGGAGGTGAGGGGAGCAGTGGGCAGCAGCGGCGCCGCGCCCGGGAATAATTTTTGATGATTTAACCCCCAATTCCAACCCTTGATGCTGAGTGCCAAGCAGGGAAGAATGCTGGTATGAGCTTTTAAACATAACCCGTTAACTGCTGCTAATCAAATGGTGAATAAGATACTCTTTAGGGTTCATATGTTTGTAAATCTGACTGTGATGAAGTCAGTGCCTCACCAGTCATGAACCTCACCGCACGTCACTGATATACAGGGGCGCCGCTAGGGATTTTGGGCCCCATGAAAAGAATCTTTACAAGGCCCCCAACACAGTGTCATTATTTTTTCTGTATTATAATTTCATCATCATTAGGGGCCTCTCTGGGCCCCCCTCCATCATGGGCCCCTGGAATCAGTCTCCTTTACCCCCCCTTTTTGGCGCCCCTGCTGATATATACATACATACATACATACATACATATATATACCAGTGACGTGCAGTCACTAGAGGCAGGTGAGGCGGGGCCTCACCTGCCATCATGGAAAGAAAAAAAATGTAAAAAGAAAAAAAAATTTTTTTATTGTTATATGTATCCAGTGATTATACTATAAAGTTATTTTCCATTTAACTTCACCAGTTTTAGATTATTTTTATTCAAAATCGCTGAATTTTCACATTTGCCGTTC